>NW_028033720.1:0-547 GCF_054177405.1 Leptonychotes weddellii
AAGTCAAATGTCTAGAATCTGTTCCTAAAAGTCAGGCTTTGTGATTAGATTAGTTTCAACTTAAATTCACTTAATGTTTGCTACTCACCATGTTTAAAGGCGTGGTAGGGATCACTTGAAGCAAATAATGATTATTCTTTTTACTTTTGCCGATTCCCTCTCATGTCCCGTGTGAATGAATGCATCAGTACCACCCAGCAAGCCTGTGGACGAAATTGCCGGTGTGTTTATCACCTATAAGTTCGACTGGTAACATTTTAAGCCTTAAAATTTATACATTTAGCTTTTCTCTCTGAACAGGACAGACAGTTTACAGAAGAATCAAGACCTGGAATTTGAAAGAAATAGAGAACGATTTGAATTTTTAAAGGTACGGGCGGAGTTTGGCTCCATTGGTTGTTTCTCTATATACGTGGGTACAAGGAGAGGTGCCAAGGAGATGGGCTGCGGAGAAACGCAGCGGGTATTCATGGTGTGCTTTCTGTTCTCGATTCTAGTGGGGTTCTCAGGCTTTTCGCAACATGCGGATTATCCCCCCCGGCTCCGG
>NW_028033721.1:0-547 GCF_054177405.1 Leptonychotes weddellii
GTGTTTATGAGATGGCTCCCAGATGAGTGAGTGGAGGCTGGGGGGACTGAATCACCAACCTGCACAGCTAAACCTGCAACCTTATTTCATCCTGAACTAGCCAGACAGCATGAACAATAAGCGATTGAATCATCCATCAAGACTATATTACAGAACAGAGCAGTGCTTCCCAACACCTCACCCTGTGGCACACGGATACAATACAATATAATGATAACACAAAGATAATATCTGCGATAAACAGATGAGGTTATTTGCAACCAACTGGGTGGCTCCAGCCACTCCAGACCTTCTCTAGACACCCAGTGACCGAAGGGCCAATATTTTGTACCACGAATTGGGAGTCTCTAGAGTAGAGCAAAATGGTTAGGGTAGAACAGTGCCAGGTGGGAGAGGGCTCTGAAGTTAGATGGCTTGGATTTGAGTCCTGGCTTAGTCACTGGTGACCTTGGCTGAGTTATTTAATCTCTCAGTGTCTCAGCTTGCTCATAGATGTAATGGGGTTAATAATAGTACTTCAGGGCGCCTGGGTGGCTCAGTCGTTAAG
>NW_028033722.1:0-547 GCF_054177405.1 Leptonychotes weddellii
TCTCCTGTTGAGTTTGTAGGTGTTCAGAATGGTTTGATCCCTATCCAGCTGAATTCCTGAGAGGAGACGAAATCCAGGTCTCCTACTCCTCCGCCATCTTGCTCCGCCCCCCTGCACTGATAGTTTTATGTTAGATTTTCTTGGCATTGCTATCCCACGGGATTTGTGGATCGCTGCAGTTAGGATGAGCTTCAGGTGGGTCTAGTAATTAGAGATTAGATTTTTTCTGCTATTCTCTTGGTTCTCTGTCCTCTTCTGTGGCTCAACTTTGGCCCCACAGTGGCAAAATGGCTATAGTAGTTTTAGACCTCATGCCCACACATGGCCTTTTCTGAGCACGTGTTTTGTACTTTCTGCTAAAGGGACCTGCTTCGGCCAAGGCCTACTCCTTGACCCATCACTGTGGCCAAGGACTGCCCTGTACCCACCTTTGTTCAGGCCCTAGAGTGTGCTCATCCGACATCGGTGAATCTGGCGAGGCAGGAGAGACTGTGTGATTGGCTTGCACCTGTGGGGGTCTGTCCTCAGTACAGCCTCTTACACTGTA
>NW_028033723.1:0-547 GCF_054177405.1 Leptonychotes weddellii
GGGGAGGCCGGGGCCTGCCGCTCCTCGCTCCTCCGCTGAGACAGGATGCCGCGGGAGGGTTTGAGCAGAGTCTGCCCTCCAGCTCCTGGCTGCTGTGTAGACACGGGGGTGGGGGTGGGCGTGGAGAGAGGACCAGTTAGGAATCTCGGAATAATCCCCTGGAAGGTAGTGAGGGTTCGGACCTGTGTACTCGCAGTGGAGAGGGGGACGCTGATGGATTCTAGGTCCGTGGTGTGTGTCTTAAAGGTGGAGGCAGGAAGATTTAGACGTGGTCTAGACGTGAGGGAAAGTCAGGGGTGACAACATTGTGGCCCTGAGCAGTGGCCTCATGATTGAGATGAAGACACGGTGTGTGTGTGTGTGAGAGAGAGAGAGAGAGAGAGATAACACAGGGTCTTGGTGACTCTGTCAGGTGGGTTTGGAGGAGTCAGGGGGATCTGCCTGGTTTGGGGAGGGGCAGAGAAAATGGGAGGATAGGATGTGGAGCCACCTAGTGTGACCAAGTCGGAATTGGGAGAGAGGGAGGGCAAGGGAGTGGGTGTGAGCA
>NW_028033724.1:0-547 GCF_054177405.1 Leptonychotes weddellii
ATTTCCCAGATGGCTAATGATGATGAACATTTTTTCATGTGTCTGTTAGCCATTTGTATGTCTTCTTCAGAGAATTGTCTGTTCATGTCTTCTGCCCATTTTTTGACTTGATTGTTTTTTAGGTGTTGAGTTTGAGAAGTTTCTTATAGATCTTGGATACCAGCCCTTTATCTGTAGTGTCATTTGCAAATATCTCCTCCCTGTATTTTTAAATTTTAAGATGGTATTGGTAAATTCTGACTACTGGCCTGGCACTAAAGTTTTTAAACTTACATATTTTGACCCAGGAAAATGGTGATGGTTTTCTGATACAGAACAGAGAGATCCTGTATGCCCATTTTCTACTTTTTGCTATAAAGATCTATAAAGGGCTGGTAATGGATTAAAACTATTTTCAGGATATTATGGAGAAAATACTAGATAAATATCAGATGTCATTGCTCTTACTATGTAGGTGCATAAAATTGGCCGTCAACTCTCAAGGTCTGTAAATGATAAGTGACTCCTGTTCTAAATGGAGATTTACCCTTATAGTCATACTATATCC
>NW_028033725.1:0-547 GCF_054177405.1 Leptonychotes weddellii
TTCATTGCTAATTCCCCAACACCAAGGATGTCACCTGGCTTGATCCACAGAAGGTGCTCAGTGAATGTTTGTCGAATGAACGAGTAGGATTGGCTTCAACTTCCAACGCGGGCCACAAATTCTCCATGCCCGTCAAACAGAATTCTTAGTTGTCCCCACACATGTCTGGCCTCATGGCTTCTGCCTAAAGCAGCCTCTGTGCAGGACTTACCTCCCCTCCCACTACACAGGCTCACCTACCCCCAGGCCCAGTTCGATCTCCCTCTCTCAAATTCCTTCCACCTGTATGTCTTTCTCTTTTCTCCCCAAAGTCTTCCCTTTTGGCCTCATGCATTATTATTATTGCTATCATCATCCCCTTTCTTCTCTATCATTATTGTTTAGTTGCAATGGCTTAAGGGTCTTGTTAACACGTAAACGTCCTAAGTGGGGAGAAGGAAGAGATGAGGCCAGGGAAGTAGTAACAGATCCCAGACATCTGCCTTGCTACTTACCAGCTGCATGACCTTAGGCAAGCAGTTTAACCTCTCTGTGCCTCAGTTGTACG
>NW_028033726.1:0-547 GCF_054177405.1 Leptonychotes weddellii
AAAACTAAAATATCTTCTTAAAAATGTGAATGTGGCATTTCCATAGGTGCCAGTTACACCAGTGTGTCCAAGATGCGGCAATTAGGTGCTGGATGGCGTTGGACAAGCAAGGCATGGGATGGGAAGCCGCAAGCACCACAGGAAAGGCGGAGCTGAACTTGACCCCTTCCGGGCATCTTTCTAGCTGTGTGATCTTGGGCTAGTCATTGAACTTCTTGGAGCTCTGGGGTGCACATGCATCAAATAGAGATGAGAATTCCCACCTCCCCACAGACCTACATACGCCACCGAGCAAAATCTTTGGCACAAAGGAGATGCCTAGAGCCGGGGCTCCATGGGTGCTAATGCTTTTCCTTCTCTACATCCTGTGGGCATTTCTGGGGTGGGGGCTGTCCGCCACCCAGATCAGGATACTGGCTGTGGCTACGGAGGTCTCTTGCCTGGGGCTGATGGGTGGAGTTTCTCTCACCCGTGTTTACTTCCCACCAGCATGGATCCAGTCCCTGCGTCATGAGCACTTCCCCCAAGGCCCTTTGGTGCCTGAAAC
>NW_028033727.1:0-547 GCF_054177405.1 Leptonychotes weddellii
AGGATCCTGCTGCTGTGGGAGGCATCCCCTCATTTCTCATCTCCCCCCAACAGTCAGGGCCAGAGCCAGAGCCTGGGCACCTGCAACCTCTGCTACCCGAGTCCAGACCCTCAGGCCCCGGCCCTCCCCATCCTGAGAGGAGGGATCTGGAGAGGAGGAGGGACTCAACCTGGCACGCCCCACCCAGGGTTCCGAGGGCCGCCAGGTAGGGGCTGGACAGATTCCTGGGCCATCACCTCCTTGTCCCAATGGGTGGGTTGGGAGTCACTCACTCCTCCCTCGGGTGCCCCCACATTGACTCTCGGCAGGAGCAGGGACTCCTGTGTGCCTCACCTCCCTGAGAGCTCTGAGAGGAGGGTGAGGAGACAACAATCCACGCCCTCCCCTGCAGCCCTCCCAATTCACGAAGAGCTTAGAATGGGGTTGGCCCCTCTGTCCTGGGGCGGGGGTCCACTCTTTGTCCTCAAGGTGCTCATGTTTACTTTGAGCAGAACCTGGAACTCTTCCTTCTTCTAACCACAGGATGCATCCTGCAGGCCAAGGCCAC
>NW_028033728.1:0-547 GCF_054177405.1 Leptonychotes weddellii
TCAGTTTGTTTCCTGAGATTAAGAATTCCTCCTATCAGTGAGGTCATATGATACATGTCTTTCTCTGATTGACTTATTTTGCTCAGCATAATAAGTCTCTGCTTTTAATTCTTTTTGGTAAAAACTTAGAGGTAGAAGTGCTGGCCACGTGGTAGTTTTATGTTTAACGTTTTGAGTAACTGTCATACTGTTTTCCACAACAACTGCATCACTTCACATTCCCAGCAGCAATCACCAAGGTTCCAATTTTCGCATCCCTACCAACACTTGTTATTTTCCTTTCTCTTGACAATAGTCATCTTAATGAATGTGGAGTGGTATCACATTGTGGTTTTGATTTATATTTCTCTAATGACTAGTGATGTTGAACATCTTTTCATGTACTTATTGGCCTTTTGTAGATCTTTGGAGAAATGTCTATTCAAATCCTTTGCCCATTTTTTAATTGGGTGGCTTGTTCTTGCTGTAGTTGTTGTTGAGTTGTTAGAGTTTTTTAAAAAAATATAGTCTGGATATTAATCTCTTAGTTATATGATTTGCAAATAGT
>NW_028033729.1:0-547 GCF_054177405.1 Leptonychotes weddellii
TTTGCAAACCTGGTATACACCTGGAATTTTTTACTCTGACGAGATTGAATCCATTTACATTTGTTGTAATTATTGATATTTTTGGCTTGATTCTAGGCTTTTTAACTCTGTCACATTTTTAATGTTTATTTTTCTTTATTTCCTTTTTATGGATTGCTTTTTTTTCCCCTTTTTCTCATGTTTTCTCTCTGTTTGGAACTTATATACTCACATACTTTACTTATATGCCTATACTTTATTCCTTTATAGTTATCTTTGAAATTGTAACGTACATACTTCACTTTAAATATAGAAAGTGGCACAACATTTTAACTCCCATCCTGAATGTAGAACTTCTCCTACTGATTATTATGCTGTTAGTACTCAATACTCCATTTCTGTCTTTTTTAATCCACAAATTAGACACTATTATTATTATTATTGCCATTTTGTATAGAAATGCTCTCTTGGGTCGATGTGCACATTGAGTGTTTATTTTTGCATCTTACTTTTTGGCATCTACATCTTTCCTTTGAGCATCATTTTCTTGCTTTATAAAAAAAAAAAA
>NW_028033730.1:0-10159 GCF_054177405.1 Leptonychotes weddellii
GGAGGCCTGCTTCTCCTTCTCCCACTCCCCCTGCTTGTGTTCCCTCTCTCACTGTCTCTCTCTGTCAAATAAATAAATAAAATCTTAAAAAAAAAAAAAAGATGTACTTAGGGGAAAATGAAGTCAAATGGGTGGGCCCTAATCCAGATATGACTGGTGTTCTTTTTTTTTTTTTTAAAGATTTTATTTATTCATAAGAGACAGAGAGAGAGAGAGAGGCAGAGGGAGAAGCAGGCTCCCCGCTGAGCAGGGAGCCCGATGCGGGACTCCATCCCAGGACTCTGGGATCATGACCTGAGCCGAAGGCAGACGCTTAACCATCTGAGCCACCCAGGTGCCCATGACTGGTGTTCTTATAAGAAGAGATTAGGACATGCATGAAAGAAGATCATGTGAAAACACCAGAAAAAGATGGCCATCTGCAAGCAAAGGAAGGAGGCTTCAAAATAAAACTAACCTGGCTGACATATTGATCTTGAACTTCTAGAACTGTGAAGAAATAAATTTCTGTTGTTTAAGCCACCAGTCTGTGGTATTTGTTATGACAGCCCTAGAAAATGAATGGAAGAGTTATTTAAATTTCTGTGAATAGTGTCAAGTCTCAAGACTATATGTAAAATAGATGCCTTTGGGGGGCAGGCAGAAATGCAACAGATAGAACTTTTTTTTTTTTTCTCTTTAGTGACAGGTATGACATTTAAAGGTCACGAGTTGAATCAGGTTTGGTCAAACAGGATCATAGATTTATTATCTTTTATTTTATATATGAAGATCTCTTATCTCCCTCAAAATAAGTCTTTGGTGGGAGGTAGGGGTGGGTAGGAGGGACTTCTGGCCCACTTTGATACCATGGAGGGTTTAGTGGAGATTATGTTGAGAAATGACTTTGGAGAGAGATTTGGAAATGATCAGTATCTACTATTGTCTAGTCTAAAAGCATGACTTTAAATAACAGAGTCTATAACTGTACCTCAGTCTTACTAACTTTCAGGGAAAAATAAGGTTTACTAGAACACTCAATATATATCTGTTTTTGCCCCCACCCACTGTTGCAAGACTTCTTGCCCTGCTGTTGGTCTCCTTACCCCTCTTCTTTGTTTCAAGTGATTCTCAGGGAGAGATTCTTCCATAAACAGAGGCTTCTCCTGATCTCTATTACTGTCTATCTAATTGTCTATTATTGCTAACAATATAAAGACCTGTTTAATATGTTTCATAAGTTTTAAGGTAGTTTGGATGTTTAAGTTTGTTTACATATATTTCATAATAAGACTAATATAATCACAATAAAAGAAAATTTGGAAAAGATTTAAGAGAAAAAAATCACCTATGGCCTCACCATTCTAAGGCAATTGCTAGTATTTGATTGATTTCCTTTCAACCTTTTTATTCACTGCATAGGAATTTTTCTCCAAAAGTTGTAATTCTAATGTATACACAAGTTTCTATACTCCTTTAAAGAATCTTAATATTGTATCATGAGCCTTTGTCAATGGTACAACAGAATTTTCTTAAACATCATTTTAGTGATATGTAATATAGCATTGAGCTGACACAATAGTTTGCTTATCAGTTTCCCAATTCTTGGACATTTAGGTTGTTTCAAATTTTTAAAAAATAATTATAAACAACATGGATGTCTTTGACAATGGATATGTTTGAACATACTTTTTTTTTTCCTCCCTGTTTTGCGTGTCTCCCTTAGAACACATTCCCATTGTCTGAATTATTATGTGAAAAGGCAGGCTCATTTTTCTGCAGAAGCTTTGAGAATGTCCTACTGTTGTCGATAAGATCTGCTATAGAGAATTTGTATAGAGGCCACTCTTCTCATTTTAACTTATGTCAAGATCTCCATGGGCTTGGGAGTATTGCCACTGCCTTTTGGGGGAATCATCTATCCAGTTCGTTGTTAGTGTATTTTGCTTGATAAGTTTGCAGGGTTAGTCTGGTGAAATTCAAGATAAAGATGGGATCGCAGTGTGTCTAAGACTAACATGAGGAGTTGATGGAATTTTACCTCATATCCTCAGTGACACTTCATATACCAGTGAAGGAGAGTGTGAGCTCAGGAAAGCAGACACAGAGAAGCAGCTCTGTTGCACTAACCGGGGAGGAGACCCTGAGTATGTGGACTCAGTAACTGTGTCACTGGGCTGTGGGTGTTGCTTGGGGAACAAGATCTCAAGTTTTCCTAGAGTTACGGGGAATGTTTCTTCCTACCCATCATATTTCCTTTGTTCTGGATAATCTTCTGATTGTTGTTTGACTTCTTCGTTTTCTTTATACCCAGGATGGTGGCAGTGCATCATGTAACTCACTGTGTTTGCCTCTTTATTCCAGCAATGAGGAGGCTACTCAAAGAAGAATATACTGCTCTACTTTGTGGGCTGACTTCACTCCCAATGCCATTTTGCTTTCCTACTTTTTTTTTTTTTAAAGATTATATTTATTTATTCGACAGAGAGAGACACAGCGAGAGAGGGAACACAAGCAAGGGGAATGGGAGAGGGAGAAGCAGGCTTCCCGCAGAGCAGGGAGCCCGATGTGGGGCTCAATCCCAGGACCCTGAGATCATGACCTGAGCCGAAGGCAGACGCTTAACAACTGAGCCACCCAGGCGCCCTGCTTTCCTACTTTTATTTGCTCTTTGCTTTATCTTTTTATTTTGGACTTATTTTCTCTTGTAACATGTTTACATATTTCTAAGTAACCTTAAATTTGTTTTAGAATAAGTCATGTTTTGAATGAAGATTGAGGGGTTGGCTTTTGGGGTTTAGGAATTGGTCCAGTCCATTTAGTGTGAACTTGTCACTGAGAGGTCACTCATCTTAGGTCCAGTATCTGGATCTGACTGATCCATAACCAGACAGTGGATCCTGATGACTCAAACTCAGTGCTATCTTTGAGGTCCTGTCATTAAAAAATCCAGCCCCTTTGAAGCCCTCTCCTCCTCCACTTTGTGCCTTTTCACAATGCCAAGCAGAGTTAGATAATATTTATTCAGGGGTTAAAAGCCCAGTTACACTTATGTATACTTATCTCTTTTGTCTTTTCTGCCGCTTTATACGTTTTACTTCTGTACTGGAAACCTATAAAAACTAGTTTTGATCTAAGGAGAAGTGAGGATTTAGCTATTAGCCTGGATTATTCAGCTAATTAAATGTTACAATTTAATAATTTAGAGTTTTGGAACTGAGCCCTTTGAATACTTAGTAACTCTTATATCATTGAGTTTCCCAGCATTTTTTTTAAGATTTTTTATTTATTTATTTGAGAGAGAGAGAGCATAAGAGGGGGGAGGGTCAGAGGGAGAAGCAGACTCCCTGCTGAGCAGGGAGCCCGATGCAGTACTCTATCCCGGCACTCCAGGATCATGACCTGAGCCAAAGGCAGTCACTTAACCAACTGAGCTACCCAGGAGCCCCTTCCCAGCATTTTTTTAAACAATGAACTTACCTCGTCTTCCCTGAGGAAGCTCTTGAAGGTAGGGACCTCTTCTTTGAAGCCCTCACAGAACTGAGACCGAGTCTTTGTACAGAGCAGGAGCTCAACACGTGTCTGCTGACTTGAATACTCTCACCTCCAAATAGGCTTGAGAAGTAAAGATCCTAAGGAACAGAAAGCAATACTGCTAATAAATATATATAGGATTGATAACCTTTACCAAAGACTCCACTCACTCAGTGACGGCAAGGAAAGACCCACCCACTAGAGATGTCATGCTAGGTTCTCGTTTAAAATTCCATTTGCAATCAGAGGAGCTTGTTAAATTTTAAGACTGAAAGGTATTTGTATGAAGAGTGCCATGGAGATTGTGCTTACTTTTAATTTGGTAAATGTCATTTGTATTCAGTTGTTTGGAATTAAATTACAGATCTTTGTATCAGTGAGAAACATCCAAAATATTGCACATATGGTGAGAATAAGAACAAAAGCTTGTAGTCATGGCAGGCTAAGAGGTTTTGATTTGAGGTGAAAATATGATTTCTTTGGAAATCCCTCCTAATCCACTAGTTTGTTTTTTTAATTTTCTCCAGTGACTCAAATATTTTGAGAGCATATGTAGGCCAAGCCATTTGAGCATTTAGAAATAATAACTGTACTTTGGGTATCTAGCTCATTACTGTGATATTCCTTGAGAACAAAAGACACAGAAAAGGGATTTTTTTTTTTTTAAAGGTACATTTCATTCAGGTGCATTAGATCCTGAATAGGGAGCTAAAATAACCCATTTTCAGGGCTCTTTAGAGTGATTACGCTCTGCATTTGCTGCAAAGTAGCTCTGATCAGGAGAAAGGGTTTAAATAACCCCATCAATGATCATCCTTTTTCTCACTTGCTTTTTTCTGGGCACTTTCTTGTCATTATAATTGATGCTTTCTTGTCTGTATCTATTGTTAATAAAACAGCTTCTTTCTTTTGGTGAAGGGGAAAGGTCGGATATGTGGCCTTTGGATTCCTGATGATGGACAAATATTCACACACACTGTCTACTGCTGGCAAAATAACCCAGCGAAACTGGACATCCAAGGTATGAGGTATCTGTGTTTGAACACACTGCACAGGACTTACAACTGTCAGCCATAGTCACATGGGAAATGAGTTCTTTAATTAAATAATGTTTTATACCTATGTGTAACCACTAACAGAACAGTTTCTTTGATTAGAATAAAAAATAATTCTGGGTGAGACTAGAGCGTTAGCACCACATGTGAAATTCATTCACTGTTATTCATATTCAATTTCGCGTAGGAAAGAGTTGAAGCCAGAAGGGTACAAAGTGCCACAGGAGGTCATTTAAGTGGTTAACTTGAGAAAAACAAGGGCTTTAATAGTAGAATCATCCCAAACTTTGTAAAAAGAAAGGATATAGCTGTGAAAATCTTTTGTATCACAAGATGTTTTCTGGTCATCTTGTGACAAAAGAATGGTCCTTTTTAAAGATGTATTATACATTTTTATTTTTCAATAACTATTCCAAATTCACTGACCTTTTCTGTGACAGTAATAGCTACTTCAAAAAAGTTTATTCTGCTTCTTCAAGGCAAGGGTGATACTTTTATCAACGAGAGAACATAACTGCTTTTCAAAAGAACTCTTGCTATGGAGAAACATCTTGAGAATGGATGTTTAGAAATGTTTCTGTCATTATATGATTTTGTGGTTGAAAACAATGTATCTCAACCACAAAACCTTGGTAGTTCTGTACTTCAAAAACCAGAGTTTTCTAATTGGTATGAAAGTTTCCAGAAGAGAAAGTCAGTGGGTATGATTAGTTTATAAGAACTGATTGACCTCAGAAATGCTGGGAATTTATGAGCCCAATTTCAACAAAGACCTTTCCATAATTGGTGGTTGGGATTAAAAATCATAATGTTGAAAATATCTTTTTTTCCACCTGGACCTATTGTCTGTATGAATTAGGTTTTCAGCTATGCAGCCTTTAAAACCAACTTTTATATGTGAACATAGCATCCAACATGAATTTTTAGGTCATAGAGTTGAAAAAGTCTCTTAAAACAATGAATAATAAATGAATACCATTCAAAAAATTTAAATATTTTATTAATATTTTTAATGAATAAAAAGTTTTAAAAATTGTCATAAATTTAAAATATTTTAATATTTACATTCATATATAAAATGAAAGATTTAAAAGTTATATTCATGTAATTTACAAATAAATATAATTATCAATACAATTTATAAATAAAAAGATATCTATGGAAAGTGTAGTTAAATCTTTTTACTGTTAGGGATGTATAATCAAAAAAGTTGAGAGGTCACTATTCTATACATGTAACTGAGTCTCAATCCCAGGAAAGAGATGATTGGTTTAGTTGGGTCACTGTCTATCTCTGATCCAATCATCTGTGGCCCAGGGAGGAAGGTGGCATAATTACAGGCATCCAGAATAGCTGAGTGTTTAGGATTTCAGTCATAACAATTACATGATTTCATGGAGCAGCAACAATTTATTATCACATGAAAATATTCAATATTGTTATATTTGTCTCCTCGCAAGTATCCTGCTTAATACCCGCCTGACTCATCTCACCTCACAACATATTTTTCCATTCATCTTTACTGATGAATATTGTAAACTTTGACAGTGAAAATGCAAACTCAATGTAAATAGATTGTGAAGTGAAATTGTCACTCTTACAAACATTTAAGGATTTCACGAGGTTGAAGAAAATGATGTTGCTCAGATCACATATAAATGAGGTTTGGGATAGTCAGGTAAGTTAATAATTGAAGAGAAAACCAATAAGGGTTATGACATCATAGATCCTCAAAGCAAATGATTTGAATAGCAAAGGTAGGTATTGATAATGGTAAATTAATATGTCCTTGAGTATTTTGAGAAGTTACCCTCTGTATGATCTTACAACACAAATTAACCATGAAGTGAAGCATATTACATAATGCTATTATACTCTTTTTGTTAAAAAAGTTATGTCTCCTAACAAATATTTTAGTTGTTCAAACTCAGGTATTTGAGTTCTTAAAACTTAGTACATAGTTGTGCCCATTAGAATCTAATTAAAAAAGTAGAGATAAACTTATTTTCTTAAATTTTAATTTCATTTATTAAAGATAAAGCCCTAATCAAATGTTTTCCCTTAGTTATTTACTATGGGATTTTGTTCCTTATTTGAGGATCTGATGCTCGGTTTACTGGCTATAGGGCTGACCCTCCCGAGAGCTGTGGGTAGGAAGTAGTGTTTTGTACCTAGCCCTTTGCACCTTCTTTAATCCCTAATCATATGCCTCTTCAAACCTGATCCAGCTTGAACCCTCATCCTTCAGAGTCTTTCTGGGTTTCTGATTTGTTGATGTGAAAAATTAATTTGAGCCAACGTGTTTATAAAAGACAATAGCTCAAAAACTTACTCTTCCCTGAAAATACCTTCGTTACCTAAAAACCAAGAGGTGAAATAGGAGAGGTTTGGGGATTAGGCAGGGGGCCTTTTCTGTTACCTGTTGCCCTTTGCAGAAGGCCAGTTCTGCTGTCACTTTATCTCTGCACCACCAATTCCAATACCCTTGTGTGCCCCTGGGGTGGGATCTTTGCACGCTCATGCCAACATAGACATTTTGGCCCTAACCATCCCATAGACTAGGAATGGCAAATAGATTTCATCTCACGTGCCAGCTCTGATCCATTGGGAGTGACTGCCTGGAGAACTGCAATGAAAAGGTTTCTGGGACCATGCCTAGTTCAGCAGGACAGATTCTATTGATTGATTAATGATGTCTGCCATGGTCACTGGATATGGGGTGGTAGCACACACACCACATTCTTACTATCTCTGTCCTAGATTGTGCCATGGCAGTGAATATTTCTGCACCATATCATGGAGGTCATTTGTCACCATGTAGCTCTTAAGTGTTTACCAAGGCTCAGGGTTTACTATTAAGTTCTCATGATCCCCAGCAGGTCCTGTTGTGCATCTTATATATATGCCTATGACTGTGCATATAAGATTAGTAGTACCATTGTGGTGTGCACAGAATGGTTCATTATTTCTTCTTATGCCAAATACAATTAATTTCATTAAAGGGAGCCTTGCTTTCATTAGAGAGAACCAAGGTATGAAATTGTCAAACATCATGCTCTAGATACAAAGAATATTTCAGATTTGGTCATTCATCCTTTAAAACATACCCAGAGTAGACATTTCTGTGCAACTCAAACTTAAGGAAGATATTATCATTTTTTTCCCCTGTCACTTCTAACATGATGTGCTTTTATACCTTCTGTACTGAATTTGAGCAGCTTTCAGAGTTAGAAGCTTCAGGGACAATTCTGTTAGAAAAAAAACCCCAGGGGGAAACACTAAGGGCTAAAGACCCTTATTTTAGCCAACACACACAAGAACATTAGGAAGTAAATGTTTGCTGTGGTTTTATTGGATTCTAGTTAGCTTCACCCCTGAGCCCCAAGGTTCCTGTGGGAATGAGGTGTGCCTCATCAATGTGTAGTCTTTTTTAAGCCTGCACTCTCATGGGATGGTCTCAGAACACTGTTGTGGTTAAAATAATACCATCCAGCATTTAAAAATAAATTCCAAAGGTCTCAGCTCTTGACTTTCTTCAACTTTGTAAGGGGAGATAAGGAGACCATAGTAATATATCTTTGACATCTCCTTTTCTCATCCATCCATTTCTCTTACATTGAAGCAGTTCCCCCATCTCCCTCACCTCAGCCTTCCTCCAAAAACCCTGCATCCACTGTACCAATTCTCGCCCCTCTGCCTCTTGTCATCCTCACCAGCTCTTTTCCTCTGCATTACAAGGTCCAAGAGAGCTTATTTAGCCAAGCAGAACCAATCCTGTCTAGGGGGTGGGGTGAAGAGGGTCAAGACAGAATTCTGCTAAGCATGGAGGGAAGAGAAAGGCTGAGAACCGGCATGAACTACTTCCCTCTCATCATGTACTTTATGTACATCCCTTAGAGATTTACTCTCAGGTTGTCAAATCCTGGATTGTGTTGCAGTCACTGGGAAAAGCAGGCTTGGATGACAGTTTCACACTGAGTACTCTGCAGTCTTTTCTACCCCTCACCTAGGTCTGCCTTTGGGAATGCATTGCTCCTGCTGTGTCTCTGGGGGTTGGGAGCTATTGCTCTGGGCCATATGTTTCAGTAACTGACTTGGGGTGCCCACCAATCTGTTCCCGAGATGCATTTGCCATGGCCTTTTCCCCATTGGCATTGGGGGATGTCCCCTCTAGAGTGCACCTGTTGAGATGGCTGTCTTTCTCTTCTACTTCTCAATGTCCTCTTCCAAAGTGGTTCTTGAGTTGCACATTCAGTTGGTAATTTAGCTCCAAACTCTATATTTTATTACAGTGTGAGGCAATTTGGGGCTATACAGGTGGGTAAATTATAGCTATAGAACCTTACTAACTAGTCCATTGCTTTAACAGCCCCTGTTTTGTGTCACTTCTAGAGCTGCCTTTAAGCCAAACCCGACCTCACTTTAGGTGCAGCCTCTCAGGTGGATTTTAATGTTTTCTATCTCCATTTCTAGCTTCTTGATCAAGTTTTCCTTTTATTAGTCCTCCCAGGAGAATTTCCCTTTGCTTGCTTTTCCTTTATCTCAAACTTTTTCTTTCTTTTTTTAAACAAAACATTTCCTCATTATATATGGAAGTCAAAGATGCATGCTTACTATAGAAATTAGGAAAATACAGAAAAGTGTGAAGACAAACCATCCACAATCACAGAAATAGCCATAGTTAAAGTTTGGTGAATTTCCTTTACTTTTATGTAATTGCAAATATGCTGAATATTTGACATGTATTTTGTTTTTTCTACTTATCTTTTCTTCTGATTTAATCTGTACCAACCACTAGCAAAGTCATGATGTTGTTACATTGTTGTTTGCGTGTGTACACATACACATTGTAACTGGTGTCTTTGGATCAGGTGCTGAACTCCTGTATACTCTACAACCTGACTCACAACACTCTACATTTTTGCCTCCTTTTACTAGACAGTTACTTTGTTCTTAACCTGTTCTGCCTCCTCTTCTCGACCTTTATGGATATATATGGATTCTGGTTGATTAAAGGAATTATTAAATGATGTCCAGAGCCTAACTTTACATTGGCTATATGACACTATGTACACATAAGAGGGAGGCCTACTTTTTAATAATTGCCTATTGATCCACTTCCCATGGTATTTGGAATTGCAATCTGTACTCTCCTCAGTCTTAGCTCAATTGCTTATTCCTAAGAGCCTGCAGCCTCTATCAATTGCTAGGAAACAAGGTCTGAGTACCCAAGGAGAGTTTCCTGTTATTCTTTTGTAAAATGATGGCAAGGAGATTTGATAAAAACTGAAAGAATGAATTTTTAGTCTAGGATGTTCTGTTCTTAAGCTATAATTGCTGTTTTCCCTTTAACTCTAGAAGTAATTCTGCCAAACAAAAGAAACTTTAGTCTTCACGTGTGTATTATTATTGTTTCATAAAAAATTCTCCTTTAAATGTGTGATTAGAAAAAAGATCTCTGGGGCGCCTGGGTGGCTCAGTTGGTTAAGCGACTGCCTTCGGCTCGTGTCATGATCCTGGAGTCCCTGGATCGAGTCCCGCGTCGGGCTCTCTGCTCGGCGGGGAGTCTGCTTCTCCCTCTGACCCTCCCC
>NW_028033731.1:0-547 GCF_054177405.1 Leptonychotes weddellii
TACCCCCTTCCCAATTCTGACCCAGTGCTTCTGAATTGGGACTGTGTTGGACCCTGTTGGTTTAAGCAGGTTGAAAGCTACTAATTTATAATGTTGGCCTTGACATAGTGAAGAGCTAGCTATGCAATGTAGCACTTGCAATGTCTGCATAGGCCTGAGAGGAAGGAGCTTTCATCTAGCTTTGCAATGCAAAGGTTTTGGTTTGTAATTTTTGTTTTACTTCAAAAATGGATAAAGCAGATTCTCATACAAAAGAATGAGCTATTCTGCATTTTAAAAATTATTATGCAGTGTCGTTCCTATCACTACTTAGGGACCTGGTGAATCCCATGAGCCTTCCTTTGAAGTTGAATTAACTTTTCAGTCTTAAATGATTTGCACATTTAAAGTAGCATATGCTAACAAGGATATCCCGTATAGCGAGGCCTTCAATATCCCTTCCTTTAAAAACAGGATGGTGTGCATATTTATTTTAGAGAAAAATAGTTCTTTCCTGGCTCTTTAAAATAAATACCACATATCCCCCCCCCGCTTTTTTCTTTTGTTT
>NW_028033732.1:0-547 GCF_054177405.1 Leptonychotes weddellii
GAGCATCCAAACATACTGCTTTTTGATCCATAAGGAAACAATGTAACATTTCCATCCTGTTAAAACCCAGTAGATGGAGCTTGATCACTCAAAATGGACACTTCGGACATACAATAAGTACTGAGTTTATCCAAACAACTTGCTTTTTTCACTCCAGTTGCTCTTAAATTTAAATTTGTATTATTCTTTCTTGCATCATCCCTTGCTGACCCTACCACTTTGTATCTTCCTCTTCAATCATACACATAATTGACCAGCCATTTGGGGTTTGCCAGCTGGGACAGAAGTAATACCTTAACCAGGACAAAACCCATGTTTATATTTCCTTTGTCACTCGCTTGTTTGTTTGTTTTCCTATCTTCGTGGTACTGCAGCTTCAGGTAGGAAATAGTACCCTCTATCCCTCCTGCACTCTCCTCTCAGCCTTAACTTCACACATATTTCTCCCTATCCCACTCAGGTTCCTTGGGATGAACAATTAGACAGGGTCTTTTAAACCCTCTTGGGTGATCAGTAAGATGTCTGTAAGACATAACAGAAAGGCTGT
>NW_028033733.1:0-547 GCF_054177405.1 Leptonychotes weddellii
CGTCTACTCTTAGCTGCTTCAAATCCTTCTTAGAAATCTATTTTAGAGGCGCCTGGGTGGCTCAGTTGCTTAAGCGTCTGCCTTCGGCTCAGGTCATGATCCTGGCATCCCAGGATCGAGTCCTGCATCGGGCTCCCTGCTCAGCAGAGAGTCTGCTTCTCCCTCTGTCCTTCAACCTGCTCTCATGCTCTCTCTCTCTCTCAAATAAATCAACAAAATCTTTAAAAAAAAAAAATCTATTTTAAGGTGAATATACATTGAAATGACATTGAACAAGTCACTTAATCTCTAATTTGCATTTTCTCATCTATAAAATAAGGGTCTATAAAAGAATTTCACACCGGAGCACTAATCTCAGGGTTCTTGTGAAAAATCAATGAAGCAATACTACAGAAACGTGATCATTTTTTAACTCGAAAGCTAATGAAGATCAGTTGAGAATATTAAAAATGTATATATACATCAAGCTAAGGAAATAAAACTTAACGAAACAGCTCTTGGGTGAAAAATGCCACTTTACACTCTTCTAACAAAATATCATGACAAA
>NW_028033734.1:0-547 GCF_054177405.1 Leptonychotes weddellii
TGTGGGACATTGAGAGGGGCCCAGAGGGCAGTTATGCCACGGGGCCTCAAGTCCAGACTCAGGAAGGGGCCAGAGCATGCCCACTGGCAGGGGCAGCATCCTTAGGGCCTCAGAAATAGCTGGTGGGTCTTTTGAGAACAAGTTTCCTTCAGTGATGCTGGCGCACACTATTATCACTTGGATTGCAGGTAGAATATAAATGCTTCTAGCCATGCTAACTCTAGGGAAGTTATTTAAACCCCCTGGTCCTGGTTTTGGGCTGTGAAATAGGGATAAGCGTCCCTTCATAGAGCATTATAAGGATTAAATGAGACAGCATATGGAAAGGCTATAGAAGTATGTTGCACTTTCTCTTTTTCACCAAGTGTTTGAGTACCTACTATGTGCCAGATACCATCTTATGCTTTGAGCATATAATAGAAAATAAGAGAAAAAATGTCCCTGTCCCACAGAACTTACATTGTAGAGAGGGAGCAACTACAAAGGAAATGGACGTGAAAAGTGGTTCTAGAAGGAAAAGGGGTCCACTGGGTCAAAGGCTGCTGCA
>NW_028033735.1:0-547 GCF_054177405.1 Leptonychotes weddellii
ATATGGAATTAAGATTTGTCATTTAATTCAGGTCTCTCTATTTTTAAGGAATAAAATATAAATATAGCTAAAATCTAATCCCTCCTTCATCCTCCCCCCTTTTTTAGAGGTAACCACCATTCTGTAATTAATATTATTTATATGCATGCTGTAGAACTTTTGTTACTTATATATGTATGTATAAACCATATTTACTACCTTTTAATGTGCCAAGCAATATCATATTATACATATCCTTCTGTGGGTTTTTTTTTCCCTTTAAGGTTTTGCCATGTTAATATGTAGATCTAATTCACTGACCTTGGAGCACCTGGGTGGCTCAGTCGTTAACCGTCTGCCTTCGGCTCAGGTCATGATCCCAGGGTCCTGGGATCGAGCCCCGCATCGGGCTCCCTGCTCAGCGGGAAGCCTGCTTCTCCCTCTCCTACTCCCCCTGCTTGTGTTCCCTCTCTCGCTGTGTCTCTCTCTGTCAAATAAATAAATAAAATCTTTAAAAAAATAATAATAATAATTCACTGACCTTAAATACTGTACACTATTCCATTAT
>NW_028033736.1:0-546 GCF_054177405.1 Leptonychotes weddellii
CTCAGAGGTGCTCCCACTCATAGGTGCTCCCACTCAGAGGTGCTCCCTCTCAGAGGTGCTCCCGCTCAGAGGTGCTCCCTCTCAGAGGTGCTCCCGCTCAGAGATGCTCCCTCTCAGAGGTGCTCCCGCTCATAGGTGCTCCCTCTCAGAGGTGCTCCCGCTCAGAGATGCTCCCTCTCAGAGGTGCTCCCTCTCAGAGGTGCTCCCACTCAGAGGTGCTCCCACTCAGAGGTGCTCCCTCTCAGAGGTGCTCCCACTCAGAGGTGCTCCCACTCAGAGGTGCTCCCTCTCAGAGGTGCTCCCGCTCAGAGATGCTCCCTCTCAGAGATGCTCCCGCTCAGAAGTGTGCAGCCCCCCTGTACTCTGAACCTGACCGTGTGGTCCTCACCTCCGGGGTAAGGAGGGAGTAGGGCCTGAGTGAGTGCTGTGAGTCACTGTTAGCACATGGATGTGGATGCTAACAACCCAGGGAGCTTTTGTGCGTCCTTCTCAGTTTAGACCAGGGTTCTGGATGAGGGGGCGATGCATGCAGGCCTAGGCCCTCCC
>NW_028033737.1:0-546 GCF_054177405.1 Leptonychotes weddellii
AGGAAGGGAGGAAGGGAGGGAGGAAGGAAGGAAGGGAGGAAGGAAGGAAGGAAGGAAGGGAGGAAGGGAGGAAGGATGGGAGGAAGGGAGGAAGGAAGGGAGGAAGGATGGGAGGAAGGGAGGAAGGAAGGGAGGAAGGAAGGAAGGGAGGAAGGGAGGAAGGGAGGAAGGGAGGGAGGAAGGGAGGGAGGGAGGAAGGAAAGAAGGAAAGAAGAAAGGAAGGAACCAGTGTCCTCCTTTCTCAGACTGCCCAAGCCCTATCCCCAGCCAGACGAGGGGTAGGCTGCTCCCATCCCTCTTACCCTCTTTGATTCAAAGGGAAGGAGGAAAGGTTCTCAAAAATGCTCAATAATCTTTTTGTTAAAATAAAAATGTGTACAACACTCAAACCAGTTGTGTAGTTGACCTACATACACAGCCAAAGTCAGAGGTTTCATGCTTGGCCAGAAATGTTGGTCTGCTGACCCCAAGAGGAAAAATTGCTGACTCAAACAAAAATACCCCCAAAAAACCACAACTGGGTGACCTACAAAGAAAAAAGAGAGA
>NW_028033738.1:0-546 GCF_054177405.1 Leptonychotes weddellii
GCTGAGGTCAAAGAGGTTGCTGCCTGTGTGCCCCTCAAGGATTTTGATGGATTCGTGTCTCACATTTAGGTCTTTCATCCATTTGGAGACTATTTTTGTGTATGGTGTAAGGAAATTGTCCAGTTTGATTCTTCTACATGTGGCTGTCCAATTTTCCCAACACCATTTGTTGAAGAGACTGCCTTTTTCCCATTGGACATTCTTTCCTGCTTTGTCGAAGATTAGTTGACCATAGAGTTGAGGGTCCATTTCTAGGCTCTCTATTCTGTTCCACTGATCTAGGTGTCTGTTTTTGTGCCAGTACCATACTGTCTTGATGATTACAGCTTTGTAATAGAGCTTGAAGTCTAGAATTGTGATGCTGCCAGCTTTGCTTTTCTTTTTCAACATTCCTCTGGCTATTTGGGGTCTTTTCTGGTTCCATACAAATTTTAGGATTATTTGTTCCATTTCTGTGAAAAAAGTTGATGGTATTTTGATAGGGATCGCATTAAATGTGTAGATTGCTCTAGGTAACATAGACATTTTCACAGTATTTGTTCTTCC
>NW_028033739.1:0-546 GCF_054177405.1 Leptonychotes weddellii
CCTCACGGTGCCGGATTATCTTCCGAGCTGTTTAGAGATGAGAAAGCAGGGGCTCAAGATTCAAACCTTCGTCCCGTGTTTCTGGGACCTACCCACCGGGCCATTCTGCCACCGAGGAGCCCGCCTGGCAAGGGGAAGGCCTCACCCCCCCGTCCCCCGGAACTCACCCCCTACCCCGAGGCTGGGGTTTCTGCAGAAGCCTGACCCTCACTCGCGAGCACAGGCCTGAAGGCCCGACCCAGCTCACTTTCCACTAAAACAATCCCAATAAAGCCCTGGTTGGTCTTTCAAGGGTAAAACACGGCAGCCAGCAAGGCCGCCCCAGTCCCCCTGCCTAGTTCCTCTGCGCCTCAGAGCATTGAGCCAGCTGCTCCGGGCTCCAGTCTTCAACCCTGAACCGGGCAACTGGGCAGTCTGGGAAGGGGGTCCAAGATGCCCATGCTGCCCCCCCCTCCCTGATGCATGGGCTCCCAGGGAGTCAAGGTGAAAATAGCCCTGTCTCTTTCCATAAGGAAACCTAAAAGGAACACAGAACATTTTGAAACA
>NW_028033740.1:0-546 GCF_054177405.1 Leptonychotes weddellii
TCAGACAACAAAAAGAACTTAAAGGTATCCACATCAGCAAAGAAGAAGTCAAACTCTCACTTTTTGCAGATGATTTGATACTTTATGTGGAAACCCAAAGACTCCACCCCACAACTGCTAGAACTCAGACAGTAATTCAGTCAAGTGGCAGGATATAAAATCAATGCACAGAAATCAGTGGCATTCCTATACACCAACACAAGACAGAAGAAAGAGAAATTAAGGAGTTGATCCCATTTACAATGGCACCCAAAACCATAAGATACCTAGGAATAAATCTAACCAAAGAGGCAAAAAATCTGTACTCAGAAAACTATAAAATACTCATGAAAGAAATTGAGGAAGACACAAAGAAATGGAAAAACATTCCATGCCCAGGGATTGGAAGAACAAATATTGTGAAGATGTCAATGCTACCTAGAGCAATCTACACATTCAGTGCAATCCCCATCAAAATACCATCCACTTTTCTCAAAAAATGGAACAAATCATCCTAAAATTTGTATGGAACCAGAAAAGACCCCGAATAGCCAGAGGAAGGTTGAA
>NW_028033741.1:0-10157 GCF_054177405.1 Leptonychotes weddellii
TTTTCTCCAAGCTGCTCACAGAGCCAACTGTGACTAAACAGCACCATGAGCTGGCAATGGCTCTGTGCCGCTTGGGGCTTTGTTGCCTTTTGTTGGTTTTCTTTAAATCTCAGTTGTCAGCTAAGCCAACCTTTGATCTTTGACCCTGCAAGCAGTCCTTTGAGCAGGCAGGAATCAGGATGGACTAATGGGTTTATATTCCTTAATCTTAGCCATAATTTGCATGTCCTCACCAGAGGTGACATAAAAATACCACATAACTCTTCTAGAGGCTGCATATTAATTAGCAGAATTGACATTACACATTAATCATATTTTCCTGGTTTCGCTTGGTTCCCTTCAAAATTGAGTTTAGGATTCTTTTTTGAAAGTACGATTCATGTGTAAAGTCCATATAATTGATAGGATACTTTGCAGGTATTCAAATGAAGTAGCTCTCTTTATTCTGGAATGTAGTAATACTTTTTGACATATACTAAGTAAGCAAAGATACAGAACAGAACTCATAGTGATGCAGGCAGGCCAGGTCCAAGGACCCAGAGGGGAATCTCACAGGGGCAGCCAAAAGGGTCTTTGGCTTCATGCAGGATGGAAATAAAATGTGAGCCAGCAGGGGGTGAAAGCAGAGTTTATTGAAGATACAGATGGAGTGTTCGGGAGACTTGGAAAGGAACATGAGTCTTGTCTTTGTTCGGGGTCTCCGGGGGTTTTTATTGAGGATGATGGTTTGATGTACATGTCCCCTTAGGCTTCTAGGAACCAGTTAGAACAAATACAAGGGCCCAGGTGTTATTCCTTGGAGCCAGAGGGCCTTGATCTAGAATACACCTGTGACAGCTTCCGCAGGTCATTCTCACCTGGTCCTTCCTTAAATGCTATTTATTCTAGAAAAATCATTAACTTCTTATCCCTTACAAGGAAGGCCTATGCTATTTCTGTTACAAAGCATGTGTAAAGTGGGGTGGAGGTACAATTCCTAGCAAGAATAGAAGCAGAAAAATGAGCAAAAAGCAAAATTTTTATAGAGTCCTTCAGTTTCCCTGTCTCAATAGTAAGGAATATTTGTGTAGCAAAGTAATAGATAATACACATATTTATCTCTGGAAGGATAATAAGAATGAGTCTCCTCCACCATATTATGGTGCAGGTAGACAGGGGAACTAAAAAGTGTGTGATAGAAACCTTCAACCTACAGTTCTGTGAGTCCCAACTTTGAACAGTGGCAACAAGAATTTTTATACATAAATTTCTTAAATGATCAAAATTATTTTCAAATCTGATATATGCATATGGAAAAACTTCAGAGAATACCAAGGAAATATAGTACAAATATTAACATTTAGCTAATTCTTATTGAAATTGCAAAATCAGAGGCTGATTTTTCTTCTACCTATATTTATAAAATGGTACCATTTTCTACATTATCTCCTAGGGAAGTTATAATCATCATGAAGTTTCAAGAAAAGCAAGCATTATGTTCTTAAATTTTCATATATATTATAGGAATGAACATTATTTGTGCAGGAGTAGTTGATTGGCTCAAACATATGCAAAATAGAAAAATAATACTGAGAGAACAAATATATAATGCTGGGTAGGTATCCATGGCTGTAGGGTGGGTTTTTGTTTTTTTTTTTTTTTTACTTCTATCATCTGTGGTCTCTCCTTATATTTTCCTCCCCTCCTAAACTCCCTCCTTTACTTCCAAAAAAGCATAGAGGTTAGGAGTATGGTAATATTTAATCATTTGTACTATTCTGTTTGCTGCTGATAGTGAATACGAAAGTCATAATAACAGGTTAAATATTTCATGATCATTGACTACTAGTTGATACTAGCAAATCTCTCTACTTTCAGGTCCTGTTTTCTTTCCTCTTGTCGCCTTTAAAGTTCTCTCTTTATCACTACTTTTTGCCATTTTAATTACTGTGTGTCTTGGTGTGGACCTCCTGGGGTTGATTTTGTTGGCGTTCTCTGCCTCTTGTATCTGGTTTGTTTCCTTCCCCAGAGTAAGGAAGTATTCAGCTATTATTTCTTCAAATAATTTTTCTGCTCCCTTTTCTCCTTCTGTAATCTCTACAGTGTGAATATTATTGAGCTTGGTGGTGTTGCTGAGTTCCCTTAATCTGTTCTCATGTTTTATTATTCTTTTATTTTTCTCCTGTTCAGTGTGAATGCTTTCCATTACTTTGTCCTCCAGGTTGCTGATCCATTCTTCTGCTTCCTAAGCTATTGATTCCCTCTAGTGTGTTTTTTTATTTCAGTTACTAAGTTCTTCATCTCTGCTTGTTTTTTTCTTATATGTTCTATTTCTTTGTTGAAGGTCTCACTGGAGTCCTCCACTTTTTTCTCAAGTCCAATGAGCATCTTTTTGACCATTACTTTAAATTCTCTATCAGGCATATTGCTTGTGTCCATTTCTTGCTGTGATTCTGTCTTCTTTCATTTGGGACATGCCTCCCATTTTGCCTAACACTCTGTGTCTGTTTCTATGTGTTAGGAGAGTCAGCCATGTCTCCTGCTCTTGCAAGTAGTGTCCTTATGAAGAAGAGGTCTCACGGTGCCCTGCAGTGTAGTGTCCCCTGTTCTCCAGAACCTGGCACATCAGGGGTGTCTCCAGTTAGCCTTCAGCCCAATCATCAGCAATGGCCTTTTTTGCCTATTGTGGGCAAGGTTTAGTCCCTGTATTGTTCATGGCCTAGTCTGGAGCTGCCTTGGGCTTGCCTTGGATCAGATCAGATGTTTGCCGGAGCGGAAGTCACACTGAACCACGGGGCAGTCTCCCTGTGTTGTCCTCTGAGTGGCTTTTGTTTGTGAGTGGGTCCTGCAGTTGGACCAGATGTCTGCCCCCAGCCCGCTTCTGGGGCTGCAGTGGAGCTGGTGTGTGTGGTTTTCTGCCCCTCTACCCAGGGCGGAAGTCACTTTGGTGTGGTGTAGGCCTCTGTCAGGGCTGCTTGCCTGCTGCCAAGCTTGGGGTGCTGCTGTGGATGGACTCCTGCTGAGGGTGCGTTGGAGGGGTGGGTGCACAGGGTGGGTGGGGGGCACATGGTGTTAGTAACACCTGTGTTGCTCTCTGCCGTGGGAGAGCCCCTGTAGCTGCTTTGCAGAATTCCCGTGAGGCCTGGCTGGAGTAGGTGGATCCAAAGGAGAGTGTGGGGGAAGGGTGCACTGTTAGCAAGCTAGGTGGAGAGTGTTCTTGCTGGTTCTGCAGGTGTCTGGGTATATAGGCTGGGGTGTGGTAGTGGAGGGAAATGGTGCCGGCTGGCTCTTTTGTTTTTGGAGAAGTCTCCTGAAGATCCCTGCCCCTCCAGCACCCAGTGAGGTTAGGAAATAAATTTCTTTCTTGTATATACCTCAGGCATTCTTCGGACTACTGAGTCCAAGCTGTACCTCAGCTAGGTCGTTTGGTATGCTGTCTTTTTAAGGGTGGGGATTGAGTTTTCTATTGCCCTCTGTGTTTCCCAGGATTGAACCACTGATTTTTAAAGTTCCAGGTGTTAAGCCCCACTGATTGTAAAATCTTGCAAAATTAAGATCCTCTGTTTTTTTAAAACCAAATATCATGGGGGTTCATCATCTTACTGCTGGTTCCCCATACGTGAGGTGCCTGGGCTGGGGTCTGCTGCTCTCCTGTTCTGTGCTTGCAGTGATCCTCCCTCCCTGGATGGTCTTGTGGGTTGGTTTGGTTCCCACTGACATCTACGTTCTTCTACCATTTTCAATGTGGCCTCTTCTCTATATTTAGCTGTAGATAGTCTGTTCTGCCAGGTTGTTTTCTGGGTTATTTACATGGATATGGGTGTTATCTAGGTGTATCCATTGGAAGAGGCGAGCTTAAGATCTTACTATTCTGCCATCTTCCTGGGAAGTCCAGAGATGAAATATTTATCAGGATTCTTAATGCTTATCAGGATTAAGAATGCTTTATAAATGAATTATATTTAGCTCTAATATGCTTCTGTTCCATAAGCATCCATACTCAGTGAATTGAATATGCGTGAAATATGAATGAAAAAGTACATTCTCAAAATCTATAGTTGCCCTTTATTCTTTGTGTTTAAAACTAATTTTGTTACATTGTATATTGAATTGAAAAATGTTTTGGTTTGTTGTTTCAACCAGGTCATGAGCTATAGCCATAAGCTTATTAGTTGACAAAATAGCCTTGTGATGCAAGAGGTAAATTTTGCTACTTTGCAAATAATGGAGTATGTTAGGGACAGCATAATTAACTATGAATTCTTTGACCTACTTGTATTTATTTACAGTTTGCCTTATTTAAAAATAATAATTTTTCAAAAAGAGAAAACAGCTCTGAATTTATACTTGCTGTATCTATATTTATCTTTGATCTTGCATGTAAATCATATGTAAAACACTGTACAGAGAAAATAACTATTGGCTTTAATGAGCCTAAAATATAACTGCATATATTAAGATAACAAATGACCATAAATGTTATTTAAGAACATTTATAGTTTTGGCTTTTTCATCCTGGATTAATAATAAAATCTGGTTAGACTGTTACTTTTTTTCTCCATATAATTATTAGGTTTCTTTATTAGAGCTTTCAGTATACAAAAGACCAATTAAAACAAAATAAAACACTTTAAGACCAGAGACTACATTGCAGGGACCAGAAACTACTCTAGAGCTTTTAAATAGAAACAGATTTAGTATAGGGAGAATTAATGCCTTACAAAATTATTGAAGGGCTGTGTGAATGGTTCTGGACACCAGGAATGTCTTTTTTTTTTTTTTTTTAGATTTTATTTATTTATTTGACACAGAGAGCACAAGGAGGGGGAACAATAGGGAGAGAGGGAGAAAGAGGCTCCCCGCTGAGCAGGAAGCCCGGGGCTCCATTCCAGGACCCTGGGATCATGACCTGAGCCAAAGGCAGACACTTAACTGGCTGAGCCACCCAGGAGTCCCATAGGAATGTCTTTTTGAACAAGATCAATGAACTGATGCTTAAGGTAAAATGCTGCTTCTGTTAAGGTGGAGAATCCAGGTATTACTTTGGAAATTGTTAGATCCCAGAACTCACTGTCCTTGTTTCCATCTAGGATAGGAAATCTCAACTCCCAGCCCTGCCCCCTCCACTGCATCTGCCTCTTGAAACTCATAATACCCACACATAGACAACTTTGTGTCATTACAGACCACTCTACTGTCTCTGTAATGTCACTTGTGAGCAGCAACCACCAAAGAGAGAAGATGGTCTCTGCTTCATTTCTGCCTTCTAAGTGTAGCTGCAAGTGAGTGTGCAATTAGTTTTTAGCCTTATAGATTCTTTAGTACAGGAAGGTATACTAAAGGAAATTGAAAAGGGTGTTGAATGCCCTACCATATCCACTGCATTCATATTAGCCAGTTTCTACTAACATTTTAGTGGGTTATGGTCTCAAAGAAAGAACACAGTAATCAGATTAACACATTACTCTGAAGCAATGTGAATTCCTTAAGAGCAGTGATTTTATGTTGTTTGAGGAGCCTTAAAACTTCAATAGGACTTGGTAGTGTAATGGCAAATACAGATTAAAAATAAAAGGGTTAGTTTTTCTTTTTGAAAATAAGGGGAGGGACACCTGGGTGGCTCAATCTCTTAAGCATCCAAATATTGATTTTGGTTCTGGCTATCATTTATGGTTGTGAGATCAAGCCCTGTGTGCAGTCTGCTTAGGATTCTCTCTCTTTCTTTCCCTCTGCCCCTCCCCTTCTCTAAAAAACAAAAAGAAAGAAAAGAAGGGGAGGGACTTCTCTCCCGTCCCTTTTCTTAGAGCATTTACTTTAAAAACCTATAATTGTAAGTTCTTTCTCTGTCTCTTGGAAATGTATATATATTTTTCCAGAAACAAAATAAGCTTCTTTTCAGCTTCATAGTCCAGAAATGGATTTTTCAAGGACCTGAGAACTAGCTCTTTAGAAGGTAAACATTTGACAAAGATAGCATCTCTCTTAGTTTCTGTGGGAATATATGTTTTTATTTCTTTGTTCTTTCTATATATCTTTATGAACAAAGATATATATTGAGAATATACTCTCAATATATTTTCTTATAAATTGTGTTCGTTCTGTGAGTGTTTATTTAAATAGTAATCACTGAGCTCTGTTCAAATTAATTAAAATCACTATTTTATTTTACTTTTACCTTTTACTAATGTATCATTCATCATGGTTGCACATTTTGTTATATCATGCCACATTCCTTACCCTAAGTATTAAAGTTGAGTTGCTTGAAACTGAATCCCCACCTGGTTAACAATTCTGTACTCATCTCAAAGCAATCTCACTGCCTAAAACTACTTACTTTCCAATATTTACCTATGATTGTTCCCAGGACTCATTACACAATGCTCTCTAACCCCATGGATTAGCCTTTTGAGTGTTGCATTCTATTGTTCACAGATTGGTTTTGGTTAAGCTGATGATATTGTTGAAAAACCAACCAACCAGGATCCTAGGATCCAGTTTTGTGTCAGGCTCCCTGCTCAGCAGGGAGCTTGCTTCTCCTTCTGCCTGCCTCTCCCCCTGTTTGTGCTCTCTTTCTAATAAATAAATGAAAAAAAGGGAAAAAAAATCAGTTTCTCAGGGAAATACGAGATCAGACTGTGTCCTGAGGAAGAGCCTAGGGAGGATTAGCAAACAGGTCAGGGCTGGAGCTCAGAGAATGGGCCAGTAACACAAAGAGCTGAGACTGTTCTAAAGATATTTCTAGATTTTGGTGAGAAAGATTCTTTTTTTTTTTTTTTTTTTAAGATTTTATTCATTCATCTGACAGAGTGAGAGAGAGAGAACCCAAGCAGGGGAGCGGGAGAGGGAGAAGCAGGCTCCCCATTGAGCAGGGAGCCCGATGCTGAGCTGGATCCCAGAACCCTGGGATCATGACCTGAGCCCAAGGCAGATGCTTAACCAACTGAGCCACCCAGGCGCCCTGGTGAGAAAGATTCTTAAGAGTATTTGCTTTCTAAAAAATCCACGGACAGTTTAGGTTTTCCATAATTAGTTCCATTCAGAGTTGGATTCTGAGGAAAACCTTATGAATTATATTCTTCCTGAATCCCCTGATACAGATGAAAGCAATTCCTGTGGGACTGGCAAGGTCAAGCCCCTGTGATAAGTCTCTTCAGAAGGTTAAGAAGGTCCATCACTACCACAGTCACCTCAAGGTGCTGGGGAGAACTGGGAGCATTTCTCACATTAGAAACTGGAGATCAGGGAAGCCCTTGGTAGAATATTTGTATTTCTTGATCTTCTTGAGGCTTCAGAGCATTTTTATTAATACAACAAGGATACCTTGATGTTGGAATATGAAATAGTGTCCTGTGGGAAGAGGCCAGCGAAGAGAAGGAAGGGAAATAAGAAATCCAGAGAAGTTGCTTCTGGGGGCCTGCCAATCTTTGAGTCCAGTGTTTGACTATCTTAAGACTGTCCATCGTAGAACAGGGTCTTCATACTCTGGGGCAGGGTAGTTTTAAAGCAAGCCACTGTCTAACAATTCTCTTATCTGCACTTAATTTTTAAGCCTTCCAGTATGTCTGATCATACCAAGGAAATCAGGAGAAGGTATTTTGCATACAGTTTGTGTTAGAGTATGAAAGAATTACACTGTTTGTGATTCCTACAGTTTGCATGAAGTGGTGTGATATGAAGTCTAATTATGCTAGGTAGATATGTAAAGCCTTTAATCCAGTTTCAGTTGATGTTTATGTGTATGGTGTAAGATAAGTGTCCAGTTTTCTCAACACCATTTATTGAAGAGAGTGTCCTTTTCCCATTGTATTTTTTTGTCTCCTTTTTCACAAGTTAATTGACCATATATGTGTGGGTTTATTTTTGGGCACTCTGTTTTGTTAATATATGTGTCTTTTTTTATTGAATGGATGTCACGTGTAACATTGTGTGAATTTAAGGTATACGGTATGCTACTTTGATTTATTATAATAATATGATTGGCATTGTGGTATTATTTCTCACATTACATAATTATAGTATAATAGTATTGTCTACATTCATTATACTGTACGTTATGTCTCTATAGCTTATTTACTACTCATTACAAGTTTATACCTTTAAACACTATCAGTCTTATCTCCCTAGCCCCCATCTTCTGGTATCTGCCATTTTACCCTCTATTTTTTTACAGGTTTGATTTTTTTCTGATTCCATGTATAAGTGATATCACATAGTACTTCCCTTTCTCTGTCTGACCTACCTAGCTTAGCATAATGTCCTCAAGTCCCAATCATGTTGTGGCAAATGGCAAGATACCCACCTTTCTCATGGCTGAGTAATATTATATATATGTTATACACATGCACACCGTATGTTTTTGATGCATTGATATGTTGTTTCCATTTCTCAGTTACTGTGAGTAATGCTGTGATAAACATGGGAGTACATATATCTCTTTGAAATTCTATTTTCATTTTCTTTGGGTATATACCCAAAAGTGGATTTGCCAGATCATATGGTAGACCCATATTTTTAATTTTTTGAAGAATGTGCATGTTGTTTTCCATGGTGTTTAGATCAATTTACATTCCCACAAACAGCATATAAGGGTTCCTTTTCACCATATCCTCACCAGCACCTGTTGTTCTTGACCTCTTGATGATAGACCGTCTAACAGGTATGAGGTGAAAATCTCATTGTGGTTTTGATTGGCATTTCCCTGGTGATGCTGGGCATCGGTTCATGTGCCTGTTGAACTTTTTGATGTCCTCTTTGGAAAAATGTTTTGGTTCTTCTGCCAATTTTTATTTATTTATTTATTTATTTATTTTTTTTTTTTTAAAGATTTTATTTATTTGACAGAGAGAGACACAGCGAGAGAGAGAACACAAGCAGGGGGAGTGGGAGAGGGAGAACAGGCTTCCCGCGGAGCAGGGAGCCCGATGCGGGGCTTGATCCCAGGACCCTGGGATCACGACCTGAGCCGAAGGCAGACGCTTAACGCCTGAGCCACCCAGGCACCCACTTCTGCCAATTTTTAAATCAGATACTTTTTATCATTAAGTTCTGTACATTTGCTATATATTTTGGACATTAACCCCTTATCCCATATATCATTTGGGAAATTTTTCTTCTATTCTGTAGATTGTCTTTTCATTTTGTTTCTTTTTCTGTGCAGAAGTTTTTGAGTTTGGTGTATTCCCATTTGTTGACTTTTGCTTTCATTGTTTGTACTTTTGGCATCATAACCAAAAAAAAAATCATTGCCAAGACCAATACTGATGAGCTTCTTTCTTATGTTTTCTCCTAGGAGTTTTATGGTATCAATTCTTATGTTTATATTTTTGATCCATCTCAAGTTAATGTTTGTGAGCGGTGTGAGATAGGGGTCCAATTTCATTATTCTGTATGTGTTTCTCCAGTTTTCTCAGCACCATTTGTCGAGGAGATTATCCTTTCCTCATTGGCTCCCTTAGTGCATATTAATTAACCATATATGCTAGAGTTTAATTCCAGGCTTCTGTTCTTTTCTCTTAGTCTGTGTGTTTATTTTTGTGCCAGGACCTTACTGTTTTTATTACTATGACTTTGTAATATAGTTTGAAATCAGGAACTGTGATACCTCCAGCTTTGTTCTTTTTTGTTAGGATTGTTTTGACTATTCAGGGTCTTCTCTGGTTCCATACAAATTTTAGAATTTCTTTTTTCGTTTCTGTGAAGAATGCCTTTGACATTTTGATGGAGATTTATTGAATCTGTAGATGGCTTTGGGCAGTATGGCCATTTTTACAAATTACTTCTTCTTGTCCATGAACAAGGGATATAAAAATATGGAATTTTCTACAATTTTGCATGTCCTTCTTGCACAGGGACCATGCCAATCTCTCTGTATTATTCCAGTTTTGTGTATGTGCTGCCAAAGCAAGCACTGGGACATTTTTATGGAGGCAGACTTCTTATAGCATGCCCAGTAATGGAGGCCCTAAAACTCAGGGATGTCATTAGTCCATAAGGAATCTTTACCTGAATTTAATAAAGCTCATGGACAAGAACCAAAGCCAAGTTGCCTGGATCTGCATGTGGAATGTGAGCTGGATTTTACCTTTACATACTCATTTTTCCAGCTAGTTGCATAGAGTGCACAAGCCAAAAAACTCTGGGTATAATACCTGCTAATTCTATTTTTATTCAACTCCAGG
>NW_028033742.1:0-546 GCF_054177405.1 Leptonychotes weddellii
CCACCGAGCCCATCCCTGCTGGGGCAAACACGGGGTCCCTAGGAGTCAGGGGGCCAGACGGGGTGACCCCGAATGCTGGAGCAAGAGAAAACCTAATTTCAACATCATTGTTTTTCTTTCCAGTGGCATCTAGCCCAGCTCCCCGCTCTACAGAGCAGAGGTAAAGTAGCTGAATGGAGCTGGGCCACCAGAGCCAAGGATGGGGGGCTCCTTCCACGCCCTGTGCCCACAGCAATGCCAGGGCTCTAGGAAGGACTTTTCTTTCTTTTTTTTTTTTTTAGATTTTATTTATTTATTTGACAGAGAGAGAGAGACAGCGAGAGAGGGAACACAAGCAGGGGGAGTGGGAGAGGGAGAAGCAGGCTTCCTGCCAAACAGGGAGACCTATGCGGGACTCGATCCCAGGACCCTGGGATCATGACCTGAGCTGAAGGCAGACGCTTAACGACTGAGCCACCCAGGCGCCCCATGACTTTTAAAGATTTTATTTATTTGACAGAATGAGACAGCGAGAGAGGGAACACAAGCAGGGGGAGTGGGAGAGGG
>NW_028033743.1:0-546 GCF_054177405.1 Leptonychotes weddellii
TTAAAAAATCTTTTTGTGCTAAAAACAGTGCAGAGATAAAATGGCTGGCCATTGAGAGAATGTGTAAAATCACTACATAATAAAATATGTATCAGATATAAAAGAATCTCATCTAACAGTGAAGTAGTCAAGTAGTCAAAATGTTATTACAAGTAATTAGATGGTTCAAAATATACATGGAATACTGAGCCGGTGTTTCCAGGGCAACAAAACAACCAAGTTTCATAGTACTTTCTACAATAATTAACTAAATCATTTACATTTAAGTGGCACCTTCCCCATGCTTCTAAAGATTGCTACATTGGTGTGATTAAAATGCGATCAGGAGATGGGATCGGGAGCAAGATGGCAGAGGAGTAGGAGACCTAAATTTTGTCTGGTCCCAGGAATTCAGCTAGATAGTTATCAAACCATTCTGAACACCTACAAACGCAACAGGAGAATGAAGAAAAGAATAACAGCAATTCTATGAACAGAAAAGCCACCACTTTCTGGAAGTGTATATTTTTTCTGGGGTCATTAAACTCTTTTAGCATTTTGTTCTCT
>NW_028033744.1:0-546 GCF_054177405.1 Leptonychotes weddellii
AACCCCTTGTGATATTCTGTTTGTAGAGATCCAGATCTTCTTACATCTCAGGCTGGTTTCGTAGGTGCTCAGATTGGTCTGGTAGATATCCAGCTCAATTCCGGGGACCAGTTGAAATAGGGTCCCCTACTTCTCTGCCATTTTTCCTTCTCTCAAAATAATTGATTTAAACAAAAAATAAATGGATGGATAATGATATCCTCTGCTAACCCTAATCAAAATAAAGTGAAGAATAGGTATATTAATTTCAGACAGAGCACACTTCAGACCAAAGAAAGTTATCAGAGATAAAGAGGGGCATTACATAATGATAAAGGAGTCAATTCACCAATAAGACTTAACAATGCCTATTGTGTATGGGACTAACAATATATCATCAAGGGGCGTCTGGGTGGCTCAGTTGTTAGCATCTGCCTTCGGCTCCTGTCATGATCGAGCCCCACATTAGGCTTCCTGCTCAGCCAGGAGCCTGTTTCTCCCTCTCTGCTCCTCCCTCTCCTGATCCCACTGCTTGTGTTCCCTCTCTAGCTCTCTCTTTCTCTATGT
>NW_028033745.1:0-546 GCF_054177405.1 Leptonychotes weddellii
AGCATTAGCAGCTGCTATTTTTGTTCCACTTCTGTAGGATTATTATAATTTTTCAGGAGTTGTCATTGAAATGTTGGGAAACACTCAGATTTTAGGTGCTGTATCTTCATGACAAATACTTAGAAAAGCATGTTCCTATGATAATGATTTTCTCAGGGGCCTATGTTTATTATACTTAGGGCTAGAGTAGACCTTGAATTAGCAATGATTCCATCCAGTTCCAAAGAGATACTTGCAAACACCATGTAATTAGCCCATTTTAATAGAGCAAATAAACATAAGACTAATCAATAAAAGTAGACTTTTGCAAACATAAAATAGGAAAATCTAATGAGAATGACAACACTGCAAAAAAATTTTATTAGCAGATGCTGATGCATGAATTTCCCCTTGATATGCACTGTTTTGTGGATAGATGTGCATTTTTTCTGGAGAGCAGATTTGTAGCTTTTGTTAAATTATCAAAGGAGTCTAACTTTTAAAAGGTTAAGAATTTACAGTAATACACAACGGGAGGGAAGGCATGTTGGCACAGTTTCAAGGAGG
>NW_028033746.1:0-546 GCF_054177405.1 Leptonychotes weddellii
CATAAATGATCGCATTTAGAAACACCTGTTTATTAGTAAAAAAAGATTTTGTAGGATTTCCAGGGTGTGTTTTCCATTATTACTCAGTGATTCAAAAAGTGGCACAGTGTAGTAGTTAATAGAATGGGGTCTGCAGTCTGATTGTGTTTCAGTCTCAACTCTCCCACTTACTAGCTGTGTGATACTGGGCAAGTTAACCTTACTGTGCCTCGGTTGTTTCATCTGCAAAATGAGTGTGACCTACCTTATAATGTTGTTTTCAATCCTACGTGAATTATTTTTTCCAATTTTTTTTTATTGTGGCAAAAGACACATAAAATAGCATTTACCGTCTTATCCATCTTAGGTGTACAGTTTACTGGTACCAAATTCGTTCATAATGTTGTACAGCCATTAACACCATCCACCTCCATAATTCTTTTTATCTTGCAGAACTGAAACTGTATACCCATTAAATACTAACTTCCCCGGGGCGCCTGGGTGGCCCAGTCGTTGGGCGTCTGCCTTCGGCTCAGGTCATGATCCCGGGGTCCTGGGATCGAGCCC
>NW_028033747.1:0-546 GCF_054177405.1 Leptonychotes weddellii
ATAATAAAAGGAATCACAAGGGCGCCTGGGTGGCTCCGTCGTTAAGTGTCTGCCTTCGGCTCAGGTCATGATCCCAGGGTCCTGGGATCGAGCCCCGCATCGGGCTCCCTGCTCCGCGGGAAGCCTGCTTCTCCCTCTCCCACTCCCCCTGCTGTGTTCCTGCTCTAGCTATGTCTCTCTCTGTCAAAAAAATAAATAAAATCTTTAAAAAAAAAAAAAAAGGAATCACAAATATAACTACTATGAAAAAAACAACATGGTTAAATTTAAAATTTTTAGATTAAAAAATTTAAAACAATGAATGAAAGCAATAATTGCTTTTATATTGCAACAAAAGAGAATTGCTTTATAAAAATACATATCTGAAAAGAAATTCCTCAATGAGAAAAAAATGGAACTGTTTATGGTCAGTCAGGAATGAAGTTAGCCCAGTGAACAATGAAATTAAGAGACTATATCAATAAGACATAGTTAAATTTTAATGTTTTCAAGCACCCCAAATCCTACCTTGCAATTAAGTTGGTGGCTTTTGGCACTTGGAGCAGA
>NW_028033748.1:0-546 GCF_054177405.1 Leptonychotes weddellii
CCGCCCTGGAACCTGGAAGTGCTTGAGTGCGGCTACTGCACGGCCCTGGGTCCCGCTGGGCGGGCTCACACTTCCCAGGGGGACCACGGCACCGACGGGCCGATCGCCTGCCCGACGCGGACTTCGGACTTCAGACAGCACTGCACAGAGGATGTCCCAGAGATCCCACAACGGCAGCGATGATCACGTGGGCTCAGCCATGATCACGTGGGCTCAGCCGCCGCTCAGAAGAGGTACCGGCGCTCCCCAGCAGCCAGGCACTGCAGACCCCCACCCTGGGGAGGGGGGAGTCTGCCGGCAGTTACAGCCAAGGACACAAGGCTCAAGGCATAACTGCTTTCTCCCCATTCTCTGTATGACTCCCGCTAAGCAGAAGGAAAGCAGCGTTGGGGGTGTGGGTGGGGGAGGCAGAAAACCAGCCCGAGTCTCTGGCTGGACAGCAAACAGCTGTTGGGGGGTGGGTAACAGGCAACTTGAGGACGCGGCAGTTGCCCCCTTGGCCATGGTACCGAAGCTGGGATTGCTCACACACCTGGGACGGGTCAA
>NW_028033749.1:0-546 GCF_054177405.1 Leptonychotes weddellii
CATGGACTTTTATGTTTATTTTATTTTTGTGCAAAAAGTATGACAATTAAATACACTAAGAATGTTCAAAACAAATAATTTTGTCAGTGATTTACTAAGTAGTGTTGGGTAGCAAAAAAAGAAATCTGGTGAATTATTGTTTGGTAGTAGTATTAATCATGATTTTAGTATGACTGATCTTCAGATAATTAATACCTTCCCACAAACTTCAATGTGGATTTGAAATATGATGGAATTTGACTTACTACTAAGTCATTTAGGTTAAAAATATTCAAAAAATAAAATATATTTTCCTGTGTGGCTTATAAAAACTACTCTCACTTCCTTTATTTCAAACCCCTTTGGAAAGTGAATAAATAATGGCTTTTTATTGCTCAGGTCACTATAATGAAAAGTTCCATTATTTCCAACACAAGTTAACAAATGTGACGTGCTATTATATAATTACAGATAGATAATGATAAATCCAGTACAACTTGACAAATATGGCGTGTTATCATTTACTTACAGATAGACAATGACTTTTGAAGTCAGATATACCAGGAG
>NW_028033750.1:0-546 GCF_054177405.1 Leptonychotes weddellii
ATGACCCACGAGATCATGACCCAAACCAAAAACCAAGAGTCAGCCGCTCAACTGACTGAGTGGCCCATACCCCTGGTATCCAGGTACCCAGGTACCCTGTATATACTTCTTTATATGACAATGATTTTGTAATAGCATTTTCTATTGAAAGATAAATCGAGGGTGCCTGGGTGGCTCAGTTGGTTAAGCGACTGCCTTCGGCTCAGGTCATGATCCCGGAGTCCCGGGATCGAGTCCCACATTGGGCTCCCTGCTCGGTGGGGAGTCTGCTTCTCCCTCTAACCCTGCCCCCTCTTGCGCTCTCTCTCTCTCACTCTCTCTCTCTCTCAAATAAATAAATAAAATCTTTAAAAAAAAAAAAAGAAAGAAAGATAAATCGGTTTTTCCTTTAGCATGATTGAATATTTTTTTATTGTTGTTATATTAGAAAAGGTTTTTCCGCTGGTTATTGGTAAGTCATGTAAATTTTTAAGATTGTTGTCAAATTTGGGAAACCCTCTATCAAATTTCTTTCATATATGAGCTGTAAGATTTCATGCACAGGGG
>NW_028033751.1:0-546 GCF_054177405.1 Leptonychotes weddellii
GTCAAGGCGGACGGACTCAGGCCACTCCAGAGGCCTTGCCTCGGCGGGGGGAAGAGTGCAGCCAGGGTCCCCACGGCTCACCTCCCGGGCCGACTCCTGCAGCTGCTGTTCCAGCTCCTTCACGCGGACCTTGAGCTGCTCCACGCGCCCCAGCACCTGAGCCCGCTCCTCCTCCAGGGCCAGCGCCTCGGCTTGGAGCTTGGCGCCAGGTGCATCTTCATGCTGCAGGGGGAGAGAAGCCATCAGCTGGGGGCGCCTGGAGCCTTCCGTGATCAGACTCAGGGAATGGAGCCCCGTCCCTCAGGGCACTTGGAAGGGGTAGCTAGGCGGAGAGAGGAGGCCAACTCCCCTCCCCGCAAGGGAAGCAAAACCACCTCAGCCAAAGGCAATGGAGGTTCACCCCTGAGCGCCAGGCCCGGAGGAGGCCCCACGGCAAGGCCCGGAGGAGGCCCCACGGCAAGGCCCGTCAGAAAGCCTACCCGTGGCCTGGGAGCCACATCAACACCGCCTCACCTCTACCCCTCACGTCCCCAGTCTCTTCCCAAA
>NW_028033752.1:0-300 GCF_054177405.1 Leptonychotes weddellii
AGTTAGAATGGCAAAAATGGACAGGGAAAGAAACAACAAATGTTGGAGAGGTTGTGGAGAAAGGGGAACCCTCTTACACTGTTGGTGGGAACGCAAATTGGTACAGCCACTTTGGAAAACAGTGTGGAGGTGCCTCAAAAATTTAAAAATAGAGCTACCCTATGACCCAGCAATTGCACTACTGGGTATTTACCCCAAAGACACAGATGTAGTGAAAAGAAGGGCCATATGCACCCCAATGTTCATAGCAGCAATGTCCGCAATAGCCAAACTGTGGAAAGAGCCGAGATGCCCTTCAAC
>NW_028033752.1:400-1000 GCF_054177405.1 Leptonychotes weddellii
TGTGTGTGTCTGTCTGTCCACGTCCGTTTACTGACCACTGCCCAGGTCCACCCACCTTCCTGTCATCTGCTCCCCATCCCTGACTCACTTTCTCCCAGCCACAGCACTCCAGCCCTTCCTCTGGGGACCCATGAACTCTGTTTTTTTTTTTCCTTTTGTCTGCCTCCTAGTGTGAGACATAAAATGCCAATTCCCTTTGTTCCCTTTTTATGTGGAAAAGGAAACCCCTATTTTTAACCAGGCACAAGGCTGCATTTTCCAACCTGCTTTGCCACTAGTTGTGGCCATGTGATTAAGTTTTGGCCAGTGAGGCGTAAGTAGGTGCGTATAGGCACACGTGGGAGACATAGCCAGGTCAGTTCCAGACCACGGAAACCAAGGGACGATCACAATAAAGCAAGTCAAATACATTTTTTGGTTTCCAGTGCACTTAAAGTTATGTTTATACTATGCTGTAGTCTATTAAGTGTGCAATAGCATTATGTGTAAAAAACCAATATACCTTAATTAAAAAATGCTTTATAGCTAAAAATGCTCACCATCATCTGAGCTTTGAGCAAGTCCTAATCACTGATCACAGATCACCATAACAAATATAAT
>NW_028033753.1:0-10155 GCF_054177405.1 Leptonychotes weddellii
TGTGTGTGTGTGTGTGTGTGTGTACACACACACATACCACATCTTTTCAATCCATTCGTCTATTGATGGACACTGGGGTTGCTTCCATATCTTGGCTATTGTCAGTAATGGAGTGCATATATCTTTCTGAGTTAGTGGTTTTGTTTTCTTTGGGTAAATATCCAGTAGAGGAATCACTGGATCATATGATATTTCTAATTTTTGAGGAAACTCCATACTATTTTCTTTAGTGGTTGAACAAGTTTATAGTCCTACTAACTGCACAAGAGTTTTCTTTTCTCCACATCTTTACCAACACTTGTTATCTCATGTCTTCTTGATGATAGCTATATTTAGAGGTGTGAGGTGAGCTTATTGTGGTTTTGATTTGCATTTCCCTAATGATTAGTGATGTTGAGCATTTTTCAGGTATAAGTTGGCCATTTGGATGTCTTCTTTGGAAAAATGTCTATTTAGTTCCTTCACCCACTTTTTAAATTGGATATTTTATATTTTTGTTATTGAAATATAAGATTTCTTTATGAATTTTGGATATTAACCCTTTATCTGATATATGGTTTGCAAATATTTTCTTCTGTTTTGTAGGTTACCTTTTCATTTTATCAATTGTCTCTCTTGCAGTGCAGAAACTTTTAAATTTGATGCAATCCCACTTCATTAATTTTTTTTTGTCCCTGTTGCCTGTGTTCTTCATTTCTTGTCCAAACAATCATTGCCAAGACCAGTGTCAAGGATCTTCTTCCTCATGTTTTCTTCTAGGGGTTTAGTTTCAAGTCTTATGTTTAAGTCTTTGATTCATTTTGAGTTAATTTTTGTGAGTGGTGATGGTGGGAGTCTAATTTCATTTTTCTGTATGTGGCTTTCCAGGTTTCCCAGCACCATTTGTTGAAGAGGCTATCCTTTCTTCATTAGTGTACTTGATTCCCTTATCAATATTAGTTGACTGTCTATGTAGGGGTTTAATTCTGGGCTATTTGCTTCCACTGGTCTGTCTGTTTTTATGCTAGAACCATAATATTTTAATTATTATAGCTTTGTAGTAACAGTTTGAAAGCAGGAAGTGTGATGTTTCCGGGTGTTTTCTTCTTCTTTTCTTCTTCTTCTTCTTCTTCTTCTTTTTCTTCTTCTTTTCTTCTTTCTTCTTCTTCCTTCTTCTTTCTTCTTCTTCTTCTTCTTCTTCTTCTTCTTCTTCTTCTTCTTCTTCTTCTTCTTCTTCTTCCTTCTTCTTCCTTCTTCTTCTTCTTCTCTTCCTTTCTTCTTCTTCTTTCTTCTTCTTCTTCTTCTGTTTTTGCTCTTTGGGGTCTTTTCTGGTTCCATATGAATTTTAGGATTTTTTTTCTCTGTGAACATTGCCATTGGGGTTTTTATAGGGATTGTACTGAATCTGTAGTTGGCTCTGGCTGGCATGGACATTTTAACAATATTAATTTTTCCAGTCCATAAACACATGATGTCCTTGTATTTGTTTTGTCTTCTTCAGTTTCTTTCAGTAGAGTGTTACAGTTTTCATTCTACAGGTACTTCACTCCCCTGGTTAAATTTACTAGGTATTTTATTGTTTTGATTCTTTTGTTCATAGAATATCTTTTTCTATTTTTTCACTTTGAGTCTAAATGCATCCTTAATTCTGAAGTGGGTCTCTTATAGTTAGTAGATTATAGTTGGGTCTTGCTTTCTTTAAATACATCCAGTCACTTTGTGTCTTTTGATTAGTGAATTCAATCCATTTACATTTAGAATAATTACTGATATATAAGCACTTATTAATGCCATTTTATTAACTTTCTGAGTGTTTTATATTTCCATTGTTTCTTTTTCTTTGTTTCTGCCCACTGTTGTCAATTGGTTTTCATGGTGGTATACTGTTTCCCCTTTCATTGTCTTTTGTGAATCTACTCTAAGTTTTTGTTTTGTGGTTACTATGGAATTTACATAAAACATCTTATAGATAAGACTGATAACATTTTAGACTGATAACAACTTATCTTCAATCACCTATAAAGGCTTCAGCCTTTTACTCTTTGTGTTTGTATTAATGATGTCACAATTTCCCTCTTCTTATGTTGTGTTTTGTTAATAATTTATAGTAGCTATAGTTAACTATACTACTATTTTCTTTTAATATTTGAACTATAGTTGAGTGGTTAATACACTATCCTAATAAAGAACCAGCTCCTCATTCCATTGATCTGCTATACTGTTTTTTAGTTTTTATTTCATTTATTTCTGCTCTAATCTTTATTATTTTCTTCTATTGGTTTTGGGTTTTGTTTGTTCCTCTTTTCCTCACTCCCTTAGGTGTAAGTTTAGGTTGTTTATTTGAGATTTTTCTTGCTTCTTGAGGTAGGCCTGTATTGCCATAAAATTCCCTCTTAGAACAGCTTTTGTTGCATCCCAAAGATTTGGGACTGTTGTGTTTTCCTTTTTCATTTTCTCCATGTGTTTTTGGATTTCCTCTTTGATTATTGGTTGATTCATTCATTGTTTAGTAGCATGTTATTTAACCTTCATATATTTATATTGTTTCCAGATTTCTTCTTGTGGTTGATTTCTAGCTTCATAGGGTTGTGGTCAGAAAAGATGCATGGTATAACTAAGATCTTTTTGAATTTGTTAAGACTTGTTTTGTGGCCTATTATGTGATCCATTCTGGAGAATGTGCCATGTGTCCTTGAAAAGAGTTTGTTTACTGCTGTTTTAGGATGGAATGTTCTGAATATGTCTGTTAAATCCGTCTGGTATAATGTGTTATTCAAAGCCACTGTTTCCTTGTTGATTTTCTGTTTGGATGATCTATTTATTGATGTAAGTAGGGTGTTACAGTTCCCTACTATTATTATATTACTATTGATTACTTCCTTTATGTTTGTTATTAGCTGCTTTATGTATTTGGGTGCTCCCATGTTGGGTGAATAAATATTTACAATTGTTATATCTTCTTGTTGGATTGTTTCCTTTATGATATATACTGTCCTTCTTTGTCTCTTGTTACTGTCTTTGTTTAAAGTCTGTTTTGTCTGATATAAGTATTGCTATCCTTGCTTTCTTTTCACTTCCACTTGTGTGGTAAGTGCTTTTCTACCCCTTCACTTTCAATATGCATGTGTCTTTAGTTTCTGAAATGAGTCTCTTGTAGGCAGCATATAGATGGGTCTTGCTTTTGTATCCATTCAGTCACCTTATATCTTGTGATGGGAGCATTTAGTCCGTTTATGTTCAAAATAATTATTGATAGGTATGTACTTATTGCCATTTTGTTACTTGTTTTATGGTTGTTTTTGTATTTTTTCTCTGTTCCTTTATTCTCTTGCTTTCTTCTGTCACAGTTTGCTGGCTTTCTTTAGTGATATACTTGGATTCCTTTCTCTTTATTTTTTGCATATCTATTGCCAGTTTTTGATTTGTGGTTATCATTAGGTTTATATATAACATCTTATGCGTATAACAGTCTAAATTAAGTTGATGGTTGCTTAAGTTCAAACCCATTCTTTACTCCTCTCCCCCAATATTTTAGGTATATAGTGTCATAGTTTACATCCTTTTATTTTGTGAATCCCTTGACTGATTTTTATAGATATACTTACTTTTTTTTTTTTTTTTTTACTGCCTTTTACTGCTTTTGTGCTTTCTACTTTTCTTACTCCTACTTATGGTCTTTCCTTTTCACTCAAAGAGTTCCCTTCAACATTTCTTATAGGGCTGGTTTAGTGGTGATGAAGTCCTTTAACTTTTGTTTGTCTAGGAAACTCTTTATCTCTCCTTCTATTCTGAATGCTAGCTTTACTGGTTAGAGTATTCTTGGCTTCAGGTTTTTCCCTTTCAGCATTTTGAATGTGTCATGGCACTCTCTCTGGCCTGCAAAGTTTTGGCTGAAAAATCAGCTGATAGGATTATGGGGTTTCCCTTGTATGTAACTATTTTCTTTTCTCTTGCTGCTTTTAAAATTCTCTATCATTACTTTCTGCCATTTTAATTACTATGTTTCTTGGTGTGGATTTTGTTTGGGGCTCTCTGTGCCTCCTATATCTGGATTTCTGTTTTCTTCCCCGGTTTAGGGAAATTTTCCATTATCATTTCTTCAAATAAATTGCCCCCTTTTCTGTCTTTTCTCCTTCTGGGCCCCTGTAATGTGAATGTTATTATGCTTGATGGTGTCACAGAGTTCCCTTAGTCTGTTTTCATTTTTTATTATTACTTTTTCTCTCTCTTGCTCAACTTGATTGCTTTCCATTACTCTGTCCTCCAGGTTCACTGATTGGTTCTTCTGCTTTCTCTAGTCTACTATTTATTCTATCTAGTGTTTTTTTAATTTCAGTTATTGAGTTCTTCACCTTTGATTTTTTTTAATGTTTTCTATGTCTTTGTTGAGGGTCTCACTGAGGTCTTCACTCTTTTCTCAAGTCCAGTAAGTATCTTTATGACCATTATTTTAAATTCCCTATCAAGCATATTATTATCTCCATTTCATTTAGCATTCTTGCTGTGATTTTGTTCTGCTCTTTCATTTGGGACATATTCCTTTGTATCCTCATTCTGTCTAAATGTCTGTGTCTGTTTCTGTGTGTTAGGAAAGTCAGCAATGTTCCTGCTCTTGGAAGTAGTGGCTCTATGAAGAGTTCCTGTAGTGCCCTACAGTGGAATGTCCCCTTCACCAGAACTTGGTGCTTCAGGGGTGTCTCCTATGTGTGGAGCCACCCAGTGTGTGGCTGAACTGCATTTGCCTTCAGTTCAGTCATCTGCAATGGCTCTCTTTGCCTGTTGTGGGCAGGGTTTGGTCCCTATGTCATTAGTGGGTCAGTCTGGGCCACCTTGGGCTTGAGTTGTGTCAGACCAGGCATTTTCCAGAGATGAAGTAGCACCAAACTGCAAGGCGCTTTCCCTGTATTGTACCTTGAGAAGCATTTGTTGTTGGGCAGGTCCTGCAATCAGAGCAGATGTCTGCCCCCAACCCACTGCTGGGGCCAAAGTGGGATTGCTGGGTGGTTATCTTTCCCTCTCCCAGGGCAGGAGTCACTTTGGAGTGGTGCTGACCCCTGTCAGAGCTGTTTGCACACTGCCGGGCTTGTGGCACTGCTTTGGATGGGCTCTAGCCAAAGGCATATTGGAGGGGGGGCAGGTCTGCTGCATCTTAATGGGGGGCTGTTTGTCGTGCTATCTCTTCAAGGGCAGGGACTCTGACTTCCCAGCTCTCTCAGAGCTGAACCCACTGATTTTTAAAGTTCCAGGTGTTAAGCCCCACTGATTATTAGACCCCTATGGTTTTCAAAGGCAAATATTATGGGGATTCATCTTCCCCGTGTGGGCCCCCTGTGGAGTTGCTCTTCTCCCCTCTCTGAGCCTGCAGCATCCCTCCCTCCTGCAGACAGTCCCATGGGACTGTTTAGCTCCCCACCACATCTTCACCCTTCCTACCCTCTAAGATGTGGCCTATTCTCTACATTTAGCTGTGGAGAATCTGTTCTGCCAGTCTTTAGGTTGTTTTCTGGGTTATTTACACTGATGTGGGTGTTATATAGTTGTATTTGTGGGAGGAGGTGAGCTTAGAATCCTCCTACTCTGCCATCTTTCCCGGAAGTCCCCTCAGCTGTTATTTCTTTAAATAGACTCTCTGCCCACTTCCCCTCTCTTCTCCTTCTGGAACCCAAATTATTATTATTTTGTCTTTCTGATGGAATTCCATAGCTCTTGTAGGCTTTCTTTACTCTTTTAAAATCTTAGTTCCCTTTTTTCTTCTATTTGTGTTATTTCAAAATTCCTATTCTCCAAGTCATTTATGTTTTCTTCCTCCTGGTCTGCCCTGCTACAGGCACTTTGTATTACATTTGTCATCTCATTCATAGAATTCTTCCGCTCCAGAATTGCTGTGTGGTTCTTTCAAATAATTTTAATATCTTTGTTTAAGAACTCATTTTGTTAATATACTTTATTCCTGATTTCATTGAATTGTTTTTTGGAGTTTTCTTGTAGCTTGTTGAGTTTCTTCATAACAGCCTTTAAAAAGAATTAAGGTTATTTAATTTTCTTTGTTAAATTTATTTTTCTTTTTTTAATCTTAATTCCAGTATAGCTAGCATACAGTGTTATATTAGTTTCAGGTGTACAATATAAGGATTCAACACTTTTATACATCACTCAGTGCTCATCACCTATTTCACCCATCTCCCCCTACCTAACTCCCCTTAGTATTTTCTAATAGCCACATTAAAAAGATAAGAGGAAAAAAGTGAAATTAATTTTAATAATATATTCATATACATATTTTAAAGATAATTCAATTTTTATTTCATTTTTACATAGTTATGCATCACATACATTGTAGGTGCTGGGTGATATAAGGGTGACAAAAGCAACATGGCTTCTGCTGTCATAGAACTTACAATTTTTTGGTAGAAGATAGACATTAATTGAAGGTTTACAACAGAAAAAAGTCCAAATATCTAAGTGGGAGTGTTTCATTCAAGACCATAACAACTATTTTGAATTTTTTATCAGTTAGACCACAATATTTTGTGTCATTGAATTTGTTTGCTTAAGAATTATCATTTTCAAAAAAAAAAAATTATCATTTTCAGGGCGCCTGGGTGGCTCAGTCATTAAGCGTCTGCCTTTGGCTCAGGTCATGATCCCGGGGTCCTAGGATCGAGGCCCGCATCAGGCTCCCTGCTCAGCGGGAAGCCTGCTTCTCCCTCTCCCACTCCCCCTGCTTGTGTTCCCTCTCTGGCTATCTCTCTCTCTGTCGAATAAATAAATAAAATCTTAAAAAAAAAAAAAAAGAATTATCATTTTCTTTTTGTGATGCTATATTACCTTGATTTTTCATATTCTTTCTAGTTATGTGCTTATGCTTTTGCATTGGAAGTAGCAGACACCTTTAACTCTGCCCTTTTCCTTCAGCAGATGGAGTGTTATGTTCTATGGTGTTGTTATTATCTGAGGGTTTTTTTTTTTTCTTCTCTATCTCTGTGAAAGGGTATCTGCCTCACTTTTCTTGTTCCCTCTTGTGGATGAATTTTTAAGCTTTTATGTCTACTCTGGTTCTTATAATTCACCCTGCTGGATATTGGAAACCTCTCATCTTTTCCATCAGGTGGCACTATAGTTCCAGTTTGTGGTCTGCCCCTTGCCCACCAACCTTGGCCTGTTTTCTTAGCCAGCTCCCTTGTTCTCCTAGGTGGATTCCTGATCATGCACAAAGAGCTGGTTGCAGATAAGGGGGAGGTGTGAGTTTAGCACTTCATGCATTGGGGTGCCCCCGAACCTAATAGAGAGATCTCCAGAGGTGGTACTCCCAGAGGCTTGTGGGTGGACTTTCTGCTGAGCACAATCTAACACTGTTTGAAATTCATATCTGCCTCTTTCTCAATATGCTCCCTCCCCCGCCACCCTTTATCCCCCTACACCCCACCCCACCCCCGTTTTAGAGCTTCCACCTTAGTACTGTGGGTATTGATGGGGGAGAAATGGGTTTCTTCAGCTGAGTTCCACCCAACTGGTATAGTTAAGCTGTCACTCACCACTTTCCTATTTCCCTGTGGGAGAGGTCACTTCCTGATAAATCAGTCCATGTCAGTGTTTCCTTGAGGGTGGCACTGGGAAAGTTTCTCTTACTGTCTCCACTGCAACCAAATTTGTATTTTTCTTTCTTCTCTCCCCCCTTCCCCCCCAGTGGTGTCCTACAGTCTCCCTTTGGGAAGCCTGGACTTCTGTAGATTCTCTCTCATGCTACAGTGCCTGTCCAGGATGGCACTAACCTGGTTTTTGTCCTGACAGCAAGGAGAAGGGTCTATGCCATTTCACTGGCTCCATGGATCTATAGCCCTTACAGAGGTTTGTCTGTATCTTACAGGCTGGGCTGTACTCAGGGGCAAGATTCCTAAAGAGTCTCTTGGGGTAAAGTACTGTGTCCAAAAATACCCACAAAAGTACTTTTGTTAGTGTATGGATGTTTAAGTCTTTAATTTAAAAGGGTGATAAAAAGCAGGAACATCTTATCCCACCATGTTGCTGACATCACTCCCTATACTATGTAACAGTATCTTTTGAAGAGCCAAAGTTTTACATTTTGATGAAGTCCAGTTTACCAATATTTCTTTTATGGATCATGCTTTTGGAGTCATAGGTAAGTAATCTTTGCCTAAACCAAGGAAACAGATTTTCTCATTTGTTTTCTTTTAGATGTTTTATTATTTTACATTTTAAATTGAGTTTATCTTTCATTTTGACTTAATTTTTATATATGGTATAGAATATGGATTGAAATTCATTGTTTTGCATACAGATATCCATCAAATTGACTTTGTACCTTTGTCAAAAATCAGTTGTCCATGAGTGACATTACTCCTGGTCAACAATCATTAAAATGATTTAGTAAGGAAATCCAAAACTCCATCCCTTTCCTGAAACAGTGATTAAGCTAGAGAAAACTTTCAGAGTCAACTTTTCTGGAAGTTTGCAATCTAACAAAAACTTTATACAATGTACTGAAGGATGCATAATAAAGAAGGAAGCTGATGAATTTCAGTAAGAGAGCTCTGTGACATTTTAATTCACCTGCTTGCCATTCTGTAGTCTTCAGCTTGGCAGTGGCTATGAAAACAGCAGCCTGCATTCTTAATGTAGCTTCCTGGTTCAGGGGGAGTGTTATGGACCCTACTCTCAAAGAGTGCTGTTATGTGTTTAGCCTTGTTTGGTGACTACCTGAAGAATCATCTCAGGGGCTTGGCTTTCATTCATTTTCCTGAGAGCTTTATCAGAATCAAAACAGAGTCTGGGAAGAATTTGTCAAAACACTTAATAGCAAATATACTAGCTACAATTGCCTGGGGCGGGAGATAACAGTCAGGGCAAACAGTAGATATACTGAAAAGTCCTGGGGGAAAGACTGGGAAAGGGGATATGTAAGGATATAAGAGCTATGGAAAGCTCTCAGGTATACAGAAAGTCACACACATGCACAGGACTGGAGGCTTGCTCATAAAAGACCTGAGCGGATCCTGAACTTTCATCTCTGGCTGACCTTTAGGCTCCATAGAAGCAGAAAATGAAGAGTTATATACAGCTTGGCTAAGAATTGAAGGAGTGTCCAAGTGGAGCCAATCTGCAAAGACTTGGAAATGATGAGGATGAGGATGATGATTACTGGCTAAAGTCACTTACAGAAATCTCTGACAAGTCAATAGCTGACAAATAAGCTTATATAACAGAGACTAAAGTGGCCACTAATGACAAAGAATATAGGTCTTTACAAAATTAGTTTAGAAAAGTCACTAAACAAGCCAATAAAATCATGGGGAGGGAGAAGGACCTGATTCCCAGTTACCTCATTATAATGTTCAAAGTGTCCATGTTCAAAAAATTAGGAGGCATGTAAAGAAACAAAGTAGCACCCATTATTAGGAAGAAAAGAAATTAACAGCAAGTGTCCCCAGGGAAGTAGAAATTGTACTTAGCAAAGACTTTAAATCATCTTATACATGCTGAAAGAGATAAAGGAAGTCATAAACAAAGAAGTAAAGGGAATCAGGAGAAGTGTCTTACCAAGTAGAGAATATCAAAGAGATAAAAACCATGAATAGAAATCAAATAAATGGAGCTTAAAAATTATAACAATTAAAATAAAAATTCTCCAGAGGGGCATAATGATAGATTTGATCAGGTAGAAGAAAGGATCAGTGAACTTGAAGATGGTTCAGTTGCGATTATCCAGTCTGGAGAGCAGGAAAAAAAAGAAGAAGAAGAAGAAGAAGGAGAAGAAGGAGAAGAAGGAGAAGAAGGAGAAGAAGAAGAAGAAGAAGAAAAGGAGACAGAATCTGACTGACTTGTGGAAACTTACCATGATTGCCAACCTACACATAATAGAAATCCAAAAAGGAGAGGAGGGAGAGAGGGGGGCACAAAGATTATGTGAAGAAATAATGACTTAAAATTTCCTCAAATTGGTAAAAGATATGAATCTATACATCCAAGAAGGTCAACAAACTTTGGGTAGGATAAACTCAAAAGAGATTCACACCAAGACACATTACAATTAAACCACCAAAGCCCAAGAGAGTCTTGAAAGCACCAAGAAAAAGGTAACCTATTGTGTAGATGGAATCCTCAATCAGGTTAACAGCTAATTTCGTATCAGAAACCATGGAGACCCAGAGGTAGTGG
>NW_028033754.1:0-546 GCF_054177405.1 Leptonychotes weddellii
GCTCCTGGAATAGTCAGACTCATAGAAGCAGGAGGTAGAATGGAGCTTGCCACGGGCTGGGGGGGAAGAAGGATGGGTGTTATTGTTTCACTTCAGTTTGGGTAGATGAAATGTTCTGGAAATGGATAGCGGTGATGGTTGTACAACAATGTGCATGTATTTAATACCACACTGCACACTTAAAAATGGTTAAAAGGGTAAACTTTATGTTGTGTATATTTTACCACAATATATATTTATGAAGAATTTTTTTCAGGGAGCCTGGGTGGCTCAGTCAGTTAAGTGTCTGCCTTAGGCTCAGGTCATGATCTCAGGGCCTGTGTTGGGCTCCCTGCTCAGCGGGAGTCTGCCTCTCCTTCTCCCTCTGCCTACCATTCCCCCTGCTTGTGTGTGCTCTCTCTCTGTCTCTCATGAATAAATACATTCTTTTAAAAAATTTAAAAAATGTTTTCAACAGTTTCCTATTGTTTTCAGAGGAAGATCCACAATTCCTAACAGTGCTCTGAGGCAAGGAGACAGAGCCTCTCCATCCCACCTGCTCTCCCC
>NW_028033755.1:0-546 GCF_054177405.1 Leptonychotes weddellii
CTCTCCCTCTGCCCCTCCCCCACTGCTCACGCTTGCTCACTCTCTCTTTCTCTCTCAAATAAATAAATAAAATCTTAAAAACAAAACCATGGGGAGGGCATGGGAGACAATAGGCTCAGTAGGTGTGGAGCTCCCGTGGCAGGTGCTCCCGGGGAACTTGGCTTAGGCGCCGTCTCTTCACACAGATTGAGCAGAATAGCATAGACAGGAGTCAAGTGAACAAGAATCAGGCAAGGAAATGGGAGGGATAAGGAAGAAGAGAGAGTATGTGTAAGTCATCAAGGCTTCATGGATTCAGGAAATGTTTAAGGACCAACAAATATAAAACAGAGAAGATGGGGTTGATAAAGAACAGCTATTATAGTCACTTGTAAGTTTTCATTTTGACTAAGCAATCCCAGTAATCCCAGTAATCCCAGGATCCCGGAACCTCAGGAAAGCAGCTTGAAGCCCACATCCCTCCCATGAACCTGCTCTGTCTGGGGGCACCTGGTGAAGGGCTTGGCTTGGCTGGGTCCGCGCTCACGCCCTGGACACATGCATAGC
>NW_028033756.1:0-546 GCF_054177405.1 Leptonychotes weddellii
AAACATGTGTTAAACAGCATGCTTTGACAGCACTCCCTAAATCATGAACTGTGTGTACACATATACTTTCTTCTCAGAATACACCTGAGTTCTCGTTCCCCTAGCTAGAGATTTCAAAATCCAAGCTCGGGAAATCAGAGAATTGTGAAAGGGCTCCCTTGGCACCCGAGTCTGAAAAGCAGCCTGTAGAGTGAGGTTCTTCCCTGTCCCACAGCTGAGGACCAAGAGGCCCCACGTACCCCACATCCTAGGGAGAGCATCCAAGAAGCAGCCAGATCGCGTGAGCCCCAGGGCTGACGACGAGGTAGCAGGGCAGGCCTGTGGGATCAGCACCGCCTGGTCACATCCCCCCCCCGGACCCTGTAGAAGAGGCCCGGGCAGGAAGAGAAGGGGCCCTCGGGCACTCTGGGGGTCTACTAGAGAGACACTGAGGTTGGGGGAGAGGCAGTGGCTACGCCAGGTGGGGCGACACCTTATCCAGAGACGGGGCTTGGAACATGGGCCACTGTCAGGGGCAGCCGTGGGTACACCTGCTCCTCTCTGGGG
>NW_028033757.1:0-546 GCF_054177405.1 Leptonychotes weddellii
ATGCTAATGAAGGGAAGATAGCATGTGTGACCTTCAACTCTTTAAATTAAGCTCAGCTTCCCACAAAGTTGAGTAACTGTCTCATGTGTTTATCTTCCTGTAATAAAAGGCCATGATGATTAGGAAATGCACAAATACACATCCCAAGGACCACATCAAGAAATCACCAGGATGGGGCACCTGGGTGGCTCAGTTGGTTCAGTGTCTGCCTTCAGCTCAGGTCATGATCCCAGGGTCCTGGGATCGAGTCCCGCATCAGGCTCCCTGCTCCGCGGGGAGCCTGCTTCTCCCTCTGCCTCTGCCTCTCTCTCTCTATCTCTCATGAATAAATAAATAAAATCTTTAATAAAAAAACAAAAAAACCTCAAAAAATTAGAGTAAAACTTAAATGTATCGAAAATTGCTTTAAATACGAATGGATTCAGTACTCAAAGACAAATCTTTTCAGATAGAAAAAAGTTATAACGAAATCCAATTATATGTTTCTTATAAGAGACACTATTGAAGGGGGAGAAAGAAAAAGGGTTTAAGAAGATCTATGATGTA
>NW_028033758.1:0-546 GCF_054177405.1 Leptonychotes weddellii
CCAGAGCAGGTAAGTGGCAGTGCTGGGCTCCAGACCCCCTCTGTCTCTGGGTCCAATGTCTCCCCCCGTCCCTCATCTGGGCATCGCCGGGCGCCTCTGCTGGGACGGGCCCATCATGCAGCTCCAGGCAGACGGGACAGGCTCAGAATTGGGAGCCAGGAAAATTCTCTTGGCTCTGATGGGGCCTTCGGAGCTCAAGACAGACCCCTGACAGTGTGCCCTTCATGCCCTCACACCAGGAAAGACAAGGAGAGGCCAAGTCCAGAGCCGGCACGGCGCTGCCCCTCCCACCGTGGGGAAGAGGTGGGCGTACACATACAGAGATGGATTATTATTTTTTTTTTTTTAAGATTTTATTTATTTATTTGACAGAGAAAGACACAGCGAGAGAGGGAACACAAACGGGGAGTGGGAGAGGGAGAAGCAGACTCCCCGCCGAGCAGGGAGCCCGATGCGGGACTCGATCCCGGGACTCCAGGATCATGACCTGAGCCGAAGGCAGTCGCCCAACCAACTGAGCCACCCAGGCGCCCCAGAGATGGATTA
>NW_028033759.1:0-546 GCF_054177405.1 Leptonychotes weddellii
ATGCAATATATGTTAAGAAAAAAAAAAAAAGAAGAAGAAGGTAGCGGGAGGGGAAGAATGAAGCGGGGGAAAATAGGAGGGGTAGACGAACCATGAGACGATGGACTCTGAAAAACAAACTGAGGGTTCTAGAGGGGAGGGGGGGTGGGAGGATGGGTTAGCCTGGTGGTGGGTATTGAGGAGGGCACATTCTGCATGGAGCACTGGGTGTTATGCACAAACAATGAATCATGGAACACTTCATCTAAAACTAATGATGTAATGTATGGGGATTAACATAAGAATAAAAATATAAATAAATAAAGATACCCTACGAAGCAATTGCACCAACAAGGATGAGCCTCGATTCCTACAAAGTAATCTTTTCCTCCATTTAACTCCCACAGCACCTAGTTCTTAGTCGCATAAAATCACAGACCTCTGAAGCAGGAAGGAAGCCAAGTGTCAACATGTGTCAAGCAGAAGCTCAGTCTACAACATTTCCAGCACGTGGCCTTCTGGCCTCTGCTCAAGAGCAGCAGGCATTCGAGTCTGGCCGTTTGTAGC
>NW_028033760.1:0-546 GCF_054177405.1 Leptonychotes weddellii
GGGGCGCCTGGGTGGCTCAGTTGGTTAGGCGACTGCCTTCGGCTCAGGTCATGATCCTGGAGTCCCGGGATCGAGTCCCGCATCGGGCTCCCTGCTCGGCGGGGAGTCTGCTTCTCCCTCTGACCCTCCTCCCTCTCATGCTCTCTGTCTCTCATTCTCTCTGTCTCAAATAAATAAATAAAATCTTTAAAAAAAAAAAGGGCTTTACAACATTTTGCTAAAATTTTCCCTAAATGATAAGAAAGATTCATTTTCTTCTTTTTCTAGTAAAATAAAATAGATGTCTTTCTACCCTTCATTTTGGTAATTTATACTCAAAGTTCGTGGAAGAGATATTTCCATAAAACATTCTGCATTAGTAGGAGATAGTAACTAGTTGATTCATATACTAATTCAAAGAAGGCTGCTCCTCATATGAAATTAATCTTCCACAGTAAAGATTCATCCTGGAATTGTTACCCACATGGGACCATAATGTGCTTTTTCTCTATATTCCTGCTTGGATAGTAAGAGCATATTCATATTGATTTACAACAGTCAACGCCA
>NW_028033761.1:0-546 GCF_054177405.1 Leptonychotes weddellii
TCCCTTCATCCAGCAGGCCTCAGAATATGGTATATGATACAGAGGTGCCCTAGCCAACCCACAGACCTACAGACTAAAGCAGCACTCTCCCAGCTGATCCCAGATGCATGAATAAAAAATAAATATGGAATATTACAACCATTTGGTTTTGAGGTGGTTTATTATGCAGCACAACATAATTTTCTCACTAGCTGACTGATTAATAAAGGCTCTAAGCTAGGGATATGAGCCACAAAATCAGATAAAGGATTTTAGCCTCCTCAGGTTCATAGTTTATTAACAAAGATAGATGTATAAACAAATAGCTTATAGCAATAACATAAATTTTACAAAGAGGTATGAAGAAACATGTGGGAGCACAGAACTGAGAACATTCTGTCTTGACAGGTTGAAGGAAAATTGTCCATAGAAGAAGAAAAAAATTGGAACATTTGCATAAAGAGGGGAGAGGAATAGTGAGGATATTTTAGGTAAGAGAATATAGGTAAGACAGGGCACCACTGGTTAAATTAGGCTCCTGTAGGTGATCAAAGGGACCTTATCAGA
>NW_028033762.1:0-546 GCF_054177405.1 Leptonychotes weddellii
AGAAATTTACTCTTTCACAGTTTCAGAGGCTAGAAGTCAGAAGTCAAGTTGTCAGCAGGGCCATGATCTCTCTGAAGTGTTTAAGGAAGAAATCTTCCTTGCTTCTTTCAGCTTCTGCTGACCCCAGGATGTTCTTGGGTTGTAGCAAATTACCATAACTTACATCTCCTCTTCACATTCCTTCTTCCCTGTGTATCATTGCATCTTCCCTCTTCTTATAAAGATGCCAATCATTGGAGTTAGATCATGTCATCTGAAGATCCTTAACTAATTACATCTGCAAAGATCTTCTTTCCAAATGAAGCCACATTCTGTGGTTCCATGTGTATGTGAATTTTGGGGGGTATCCATCAGAGTGTATTTATTTTGCTTTATTTTGTTCAAAAATTCCCTATGACATTGAATATAAGGAGGATAAGCAATGCTGAGGTTTGGAGAACATATTAAACATTTTGCATATCATATTTAGTTTTGTACTCCAGATTTCAAAGAGGTAGTTAATTCTCCTTTTTGTTACAGATTAAAAACTGAAGCTAAATATCTTAT
>NW_028033763.1:0-546 GCF_054177405.1 Leptonychotes weddellii
TCCCTTCATCCAGCAGGCCTCAGAATATGGTATATGATACAGAGGTGCCCTAGCCAACCCACAGACCTACAGACTAAAGCAGCACTCTCCCAGCTGATCCCAGATGCATGAATAAAAAATAAATATGGAATATTACAACCATTGGGTTTTGAGGTGGTTTATTATGCAGCACAACATAATTTTCTCACTAGCTGACTGATTAATAAAGGCTCTAAGCTAGGGATATGAGCCACAAAATCAGATAAAGGATTTTAGCCTCCTCAGGTTCATAGCTTATTAACAAAGATAGATGTATAAACAAATAACTTATAGCAATAACATAAATTTTACAAAGAGGTATGAAGAAACATGTGGGAGCACAGAATTGAGAACATTCTGTCTTGACAGGTTGAAGGAAAATTGTCCATAGAAGAAGAAAAAAATTGGAACATTTGCATAAAGAGGGGAGAGGAATAGTGAGGATATTTTAGGTAAGAGAATATAGGTAAGACAGGGCACCACTGGTTAAATTAGGCTCCTGTAGGTGATCAAAGGGACCTTATCAGA
>NW_028033764.1:0-10155 GCF_054177405.1 Leptonychotes weddellii
ATTTGGGGTCTTTTCTGGTTCCATACAAATTTTAGGATTATGTGTTCCATTTCTTTGAAAAAAGTGGATGGTATTTTGATGGGGATTGCATTGAATGTGTAGAGTGCTCTAGGTAGCATTGACATCTTCACAATATTTGTTCTTCCAATCCATGAGCATGAACATGGATGCAAAAATTCTCACCAAAATGCTAGCCAGTAGGATCCAACAGTACATTAGAAGGATTATTCACCACGACCAAGTGGGATTTATCCCTGGGCTGCAAGGTTCGTTCAACATCTGCAAATCAATGTGATACAATACATTAATAAAAGAAAGAACAAGAACCATATGATCCTCTCAATAGATGCAGAAAAAGCATTTGACAAGGTACAGCATCCTTTCTTGATCAAAACTCTTCAGAGTATAGGGACAGAGGGTTCATACCTCAATATCATAAAAGCCATATACAAAAAACCCACGGTGAATATCATCCTCAATGGGGAAAAAACTGAGAGCTTTTCCCCTAAGGTCAGGAACACTGCAGGGATGTCCACTGTCACCACTGTTATTCAACATAGTACTAGAAATCCTAGCCATAGCAATCAGACAACAAAAAGAAATAAAAGGCATCTGAATCGGCAAAGAAGTCAAACTCTTATTCTTTGCAGATGATATGATACTCTAAGTGGAAAACCCAAAAGACTCCACCCCAAAACTGCTAGAACTCATACAGGAATTCAGTAAAGTGGCAGGATATAAAATCAATGCACAGAAATCAGTGGCATTCCTATACACCCAACAACAAGACAGAAGAAAGAGAAATTAAGGAGTCGATCCCATTTACAGTTGCACCCAAAACCATAAGATACCTAGGAATAAATCTAACCAAAGAGGCAAAGGATCTGTACTCAGAAAACTATAAAATACTCATGAAAGAAATTGAGGAAGACACAAAGAAATGGAAAAACGTTCCATGCTCATGGGTTGGAAGAACAAATATTGTGAAGATGTCAACACTCACTGCCACTTCTACTCTGTAAGGATGGCTAGCCCCACTGAATGCATTGGGAGATTGGCAGGAAGAAGCCCCAGGAGGCCCAGAGGACACCGCCGGCCTGTATGCCGGTCAGAGGGGCCCCGGGCCAGGGTCTGCACACCTGAGAATATATTCTGGTGTCAGGATGAAAATCGGCAGTCCAGAGTCCTGCTTTGTTTGGCCTGTCTGGTTTTTTGGTTTGTTTGTTTAGTGGTAAATTTCGTAAAACCAGTTATCTGGCTTCTCCAGAGAAGTCCAAAGATCTGGCAACATCACTCCATGTCTTCTCATGCAACCCCTGGAGCTGAGCCCTGTCCAGACTGACACAGAACGCACTGGTCCTCTAGCGCCTGGCTTCCCCACGCACGCTTCCCACCTGCAGCCTGCCCGTGATGGAGAGACTCCTGCCCCACTCTGTTCAGGCACTTTGTCTGTCTCCTCATCCAAGCAGGACTGAGCTCTACAAGCAACAGTACTGTTTATAAAGAGAAGATGCTTCCCTCCCAGGGCCCCGATGCGTCTCACCCCTCCAAAGGCAGCAACACTGGGCTGGAGGCTGGTGCACTAGAGTGAGGCAGGGATGCTGGGAGAGGCTCGTTCAGGCTGCTGGATTTCCAGGAAATAGGTCTTTCAGGAAGGAAATCGTGTGAGAGGACACTATTTTTATGGGCAAGAAGTCTAAGTGTCTTCGGTTAGCTGGTAAAATGTGGGGTGGGTAATAGGGTGGGCTAATGGGGGAAGAAGGAAGAAGAGAAAGGCCAGACCTCCCCTTCACCTCGCCTCAGGTGTCTTCCTTCTAGATTGTTACGTGCTTGAGAGTAGGTCCCCAAAGAGCTAGAGTTGGTGTTATTTTAAATTTACTATGCATTTTGGCAGCTTTTCAGGTAAGGTGAATGGACATAGAACTGATAAAAATGTTTAAATGCAATTCCAGTCCTCATCAATGCACCCAGACACATTTGTGGGGAGTTACTGGGGATACGGGTAGACTCTCTGTTTCCTACATATTTCACATAACAGCATGTGCGTATGCAGGCACAGTATGTGCATACAGTCCAACTGTCTTACATCTGTGTAACTCTGCAGTTACCAGCCCTTTCCTGATGTAATCTTAACTAAATTTTCATCGTGAGTTGGGGAAGGTAGCTTTAAATGTTGTCCTTATTTAACGGATAAGAAAACTCCAACTCAGGGGCGCCTGGGTGGCTCAGTCATTAAGCGTCTGCCTTTGGCTCATGTCATGATCCCAGGGTCTTGGGATCGAGCCCCGCATCGGGCTCCTTGCTCAGCGGGAAGCCTGCTTCTCCCTCTCCCACTCCCCCTGCTTGTGTTCCCTCTCTCGCTGTGTCTCTCACTGTCAAATAAATAAATATAATCTTTAAAAAAAACCCAAAAACTCCAACTCAGAATTAGGTGGCATCTCCTAATGGATGGATGGATAGAAATTTTTTTTCCCCTAATTTTTAAATTAGTATGTATGGATAGTCCTATCCATAACAAGAAATCATCAGATTTTACCCTGTGATTATCCCTGTTAAGGTTGGTATATATCTTCCAATCTGTTTCTTTCCATAACTATCCTGTTCTTTGAGTGGTACCCACCCCATTGGCTCATGGCTGGCTTAAGAGGGTTTTGTTATGTATGTATAAAGCAGTAAATGTAGTTTTTGCCTAAATGACGGCATTATAATATATCAATGGGAGAAAGGTTGTTATACATTCATTTAAGTGGTTTCCAATTGTTTGCCACCATAAACACTACATTTTAGGAACACCTGAAAAAAAAATACTTCTGGGGAAAGGTCATGAGGCAATCTAGGAGTAAAGCAGAATAGAAACCATTTTTTTAAAAAAGATTTTATTTATCCATTCATGAGAGACAGAGAGAGAGATGCAGAGGCAGAGGGAGAAGCAGACTCCCTGCCGAGCAGGGAGCCCGATGCGGGACTCGATCCCGGGACTCCAGGATCATGACCTGAGCCGAAGGCAGACGCTTAACCAACTGAGCCACCCAGGCGCCCGATTTCCACATTTTTTTTTTTTAAAGATTTTATTTATTTATTTGAGAGAGAGAGAATGAGAGACAGAGAGCATGAGAGGGAGGAGGGTCAGAGGGAGAAGCAGACTCCCCGCCGAGCAGGGAGCCCGATGCGGGACTCCATCCCGGGACTCCAGGATCACGACCTGAGCCGAAGGCAGACGCTTAACCGACTGAGCCACCTAGGGATCCCAAAAGAGACCATTTTTAAACATCATTGTCACTGCCAGCATCATCTCCTGAGATAACACATCCCTGTCCTTTCCCCATAGCTCCTCCCACACTGGGTTCTATAACTTTCACTTTTTTTTTTTTCCGGTAGTCACCTATGGTGGGACTATGAGATGCCCTAACAGGCTGTAGGAGATCTTTCTGTGCAAGCGGGGGCTCAGGAATCACTCACATCTCTTCGTTTGGCATCTCCAACCAAGCCTGTGGAACCCAGACCCAACAGAGAGCAGAAGAGAGATTCGAGCCTCCAGGATGGCGTTCAGGCTTAAGTTCCAAGCTGTGAGTTCCTTCTTAACTTCAAATTATTGTTTTATCTTTTGATTGTAATTAACCAAAAATTAATTTTAAGTACTGTGGTCAAAAGTTATACATTCAAATAATTTTAAATCCCCTTGGTTTAAAATTTAAGTTGAGTGAAATATTTAGGGAGCCATTTGGACCCCCAATCCCAGTCCCTCAACCCAGGAAGGAGCCATTTCTTTGGAGATCTAGTGCTGAAAGAAGAGGCCCTATGACAATCTGTGAAGGAAAAGAACAGGGGTGATGATGGCTGAGGGCAAGGGAAACGCTCAGTGAAAGTCTGACACATGAATGATGAGGAGGAGTGTGCATGTGAAAATTTAGAAAAATGTTTTGGGCAGAGGGATGGCAAGAGCAAAGGCCCTGGGGTAGGAATAAATGACAGAAGCAAAAGGAACCCCAGAATGACAGGGAAGCCACCTCTTTCTCTGTGCTGGACTCCTGGCCACCAAGCAGGCCGTGGGGCCCAGCGTGATGATCCAATCCGCACCGCTTACCCCGGGCCCTCTGTCTGGCACTAACTTGTTAGTCTTATTCCCTTATGGTATGTTCTTGTAAAATGGGATTTTAGTGTTGGTGGTGGCCTTAACGCTTTAGAATCTAGCTCGGTACAATGCAGTAAGAAGAGGTTTTCTGATTATCTAAAGCAAATGATGTTAAGCCTGGGCAGTAAAAAGATGCATATAAATAGACCCATTAGACCTTTCAGGCTTACTTACTCTTGCTTTACATAGTTTTAATGACCATTAATTAAATGGATAAATGAATGAGGTGAGCTATTTTCTTAATCCACAACAGGTTAGAAATAGCAATATAATGATGGCTTCTGATCATGATAATGCGGGAGGTTCCTGCTACATATACTTACAGTGATCCCTCAGAAGGAGCCTCTAATGACCTAACTGCTAACACCAGGCAACAAGAAGCAAAAAGGGGCACCTGGGTGGTTCAGTCGGTTAAGCGTCTGCCTTCGGCTCAGGTCATGGTCCCAGGGTCCTGGGATCGAGTCCCGCATCGGGCTCTTTGCTCAGCGGGGAGCCTGCTTCTCTCTCTGCCTGCTGCGCTCTCTCTCTCTCTGGCAAATAAAATCTTAAAAAAAAAAAAAAAAACAAGCAAAAAAATCACCCAAACCCTCCCCAAACACATACGCACATACATGCATACACACACATACACACACACACACACAGGAAAAATTGAAAACTTAGCTGTCTGGGCCTATTTCAGATAGAAAAACAGCTCTGAGGCGCTTCAGAAATTATGAGATGGTCACTAGATTTTATAAAAGGAGAAGTCATCAGGAGGTTGTTGGAGTCCATTTTCTGCTGGCAGGAAAAGTCCGTGTGTTCTGTTTTAAAAGTGGATCACATAACTGGTTAAACGTCTAGGACAGAAGAAGCTATGCACATAAGTGCCAGCTATGGGGACGGTGATGGTAAGTATTTACGTGACACAGCCAGTCAATGGCTCAAACCTACAGGCTTCAAAGGATTTCCAAGTCCCTTGATAGAACCCAGAGCCTATTCTCTTCCCTAGACCCCTCCCCAGTACCACTAGGGTTTTTTAACCTTTTTTTTTTTTAAAGATTTTATTTATTTATTTGACAGACACAGCGAGAGAGGGAACTCAAGCAGGGGGAGTGGGAGAGGGAGAAGCAGGCCTCCCGCTGAGCAGGGAGCCGGATGTGGGGCTCGATCCCAGGACGCTGGGATCATGACCTGAGCCGAAGGCAGACGCTTAACGACTGAGCCACCCAGGCACCCCTTTTTTCAACCTTTTTAATTGTGAGATATTCATAGGAAAAAAAAAACATAGGATTAGTATAGCTCAAGGATTTATCACAAAGCAAATGACCACAACCCAAAAAGGAGAACATTGTCAACGCCTCAAATTCTAGCATGTCCCCTCAATCTTACCCCCTCCTTCCCAGTCTTACCCCCTCCTTCCCAACACAGTGACCCCCACGTGACGTCTATGGTAAGTCCTCACCTTTCTTCATAGTTTTCCCAGTTAAGCATGCATTCCTGAGCCCTAAGACTTAGTTTGGGCCGGTTTGGGAATGTCATACAAGCAGAACCAACAGTGTGAGCCCTTATATCTGATTTCTCTAACTTAGTGGTTACCTTTGTGAGAACATCTATCCATTTCCTTCCACGTAACAAACTGTTTTCATCCCAGTTTATCTGGCCACTTGACTCCCAAAATGGCAATTTCCTCATAGTATTTCATTGTAGGAGTGTTTTGCGGTTAATATTCCATTCTATTAACGGAGATGGACCTCTGAGCTGTTTCCGCACACTGTGCTACCGTGGGCAAATTTGGGCAACTTTGGGCAACTTTGTCTTTTGGTGAACATACGTGTCCATTTCTCTTGGGCATATGCCTGGGACTGGAGGTGTATACGCTGGGTTTAAATCTAATGGTGGTTTAATTCTCGCATTTCCTTCGGTTGTGATACAGAGCACCTTTTAACGTGTTTATTAATTATCCTCATTTGTGAAGGGCCTGTTCTAGTCCCTTGACCATTTTTTAAATTGGATTTTTTTTTCTTGATATGTGAACAGTCTTTACACATTCTGAAATAAGCTCTTGGTCAGTTCTATGTGCTCTAGGCCTCTCCTTCCACTCTGGTTGGCCTTTTCATGGTCCTAAAAATATCTTTTCCTTTATGGTTAATGTATCTTGTTTGCTACTTAAGAAGTCTTTCCCCCACCCTGAGTTCATGAATATTTGTTTATATCGTTTTCTAGAAGTCCTATTATTTTGGCTTTTACATTTAGATAAATGCTTGGGTGTGTAGGGTGTCAAGTTTGATTTGTTGCTGTTGGGATATGCATTTATTGCAGGTTATCTTTACCCTGCTGCTCCACAGTGATATGGCTATAAATCTAATGTCCATATGTGTTCCCGAACTCTCTATTCTTTCTGCTCATACATGTTCTTTGGGCAACCAAACATCCCTATAAGGAAAAGGAGATAGGAAATTAGTGAAAATGCTTGCTGGTTATGTGGGTGGAATTGGTCACTAGGTTAAGATTTTAACTCTGTCAACTAGTAGTCCTGCAGCATGGGGGAGAGTTATTTCACTTCTCTGGGGTCCCGTTTCCCGGCCTTTATACCTCACTCCTAGTATTATAAGGACTAATGACTTCATATATTTAAAGTGTTTAGGACAGTACTCGGGTAAGGGCTCAATAAAGAGCAGTCACAATCTTTAATTTGCAATTTAAAAACTCCTGTCATGCCAAACCCTAGCCTGAATTGATAAATCAAAGTCATGCCATGTAATATACTCTTCGTACATCTTTATGGCAAAAAAATATCAGTAGGGGGCGCCTGGGTGGCTCAGTTGGTTAAGCGACTGCCTTCGGCTCAGGTCATGATCCTGGAGTCCCGGGATTGAGTCCCGCATCGGGCTCCCTGCTGTCAGCAGGGAGTCTGCTTCTCCCTCTGACCCTCCCCCCTCATGCTCTCTCTCTCCATCTCATTCTCTCTCTCAAATAAATAAATAAAATCTTTAAAAAAAATATCAGTAGGTTTGATTGCAGGGTGCTGCCCAGGCCCCAGAGGGTCTCTCGCATCTTTCTAAAACTGGGAAGTTCTAAATTCTTTTTTTCTTTTTTTTTTTTAAAGATTTTATTTATTTATTTGAGAGAGAGAGAATGAGAGAGAGCACATGAGAAGGGGGAGGGTCAGAGGGAGAAGCAGACTCCCTGCTGAGCAGGGAGCCCGATGCGGGACTCGATCCCGGGACTCCAGGATCATGACCTGAGCCAAAGGCAGTCGCTTAACCAACTGAGCCACCCAGGCGCCCTGGAAGTTCTAAATTCTGCAACACATCTGGCCCCAGAGGCTCAGCAAGGATTGTGGGTCTATGTTATTAGCACATAGTTTTGTAGCCTTGGGCAAGACTCTGGGTGGGCCTCGATCTTGCATTAATGATACATTTAATCCACTCAGTGTTACCTTATAGAACAACAGTAAGCACACAAAAAAGTGCCGAATGAAAGTACTTTTAGAAGTTTGTGTGTAAACATAGGCTGTGCAAAGTATGTGTAAGCTCTTCTCAAGGATGATAGTGTGCTCTATCTAGGATGGGATGAAGATAGGAAAATACCCTGTAGCAAACTGTGCTCCCCCCTAAAGGGAGGGATTCAGGACTGACACATAAACACACGGCATCTAGATTTCTTCCAGACTTTGTGGAAAAAGTAATAGGAAAACTACAATCCCAAAGTAGAATCAAATAGATATCATCCCTCCTCTATCACCAGGATGCACACACATTAAAAGAAAGCCTCCTGATTCAACCAGCATTTTGCCTTTTCAGTTGGAACAGAAAAGGGAAAGCTTTCCCTTTCCAAGGTTTTTTGAAATTTTGATCTATTCACTCCTTGTTGGGAGTGATGTAAAGGCAACGTAAAAGTGGTTAGCTCTGTGCCCCACATCAAAGCCCACAGTAACTGGTGGGGGGAGGCTTGTCGGGATGGATGTCCAAGTAGGGCCACCCCTGTGAGCCCCTGAGGTGGTGTCAGCAGCCTGCCTGCCCAGGGCTGGAGGGGGCGCTGAGCTCAGTGCCCATGTGCCAATGGACTGCCATCACCAGGAGGCTCTGCTTTGGAAGTCACTCCGAGGAGAGGTGCTGGTTGATCACTGTCTCCAAAGGCCGGCTTTGAAGTCTGGCACCCACTAGCACAACCATCATCCCTCTATTAAGAACAGCCCCGGCTGATTTGCTTTCTATGCCCACTCTCCAAGCATGATGTCCTGACCCTTGGACTGATGTGCCTAGCATCTGAGGCTGTGGAAAAGTGACCTCAGAGTCCACGAAGTTCCCAAAGAGATTAATCAAAGCTTCCCACTCAGTCTTCTCCCAACACCCGGAGGTTCCCCGTGAAAACTACAGTGGTTAATATGTACTGAGTGCTCATGTGCTCATCAGGTACTGTGCTATGTGCTATAAATATTTTAGCTCATTTTACTGATAGGGACATTATTCCCATTCTACACAGGAGTAAATGAAGGCAGGGAGAGCAAAGGGTAGAACGGGAAACTGAGCTTAGGCACTTTGACCCAGAGTTAAGTGTGCATAACCACTGACTTCTCAGCCCTGGGGACAGCCCTGCTCTGTGGGTTCTAGGAAGCAGCACTCCTGATTTCCTCCCGCCGAGGGAGGAGATGGCTCTTGGTTTGGGGATGAAACCAATGGGCCCTTCCGCTCTTCCTTTGTGCGCAGCTGGGTAACTAGTAAACTAAGTCTCACTTACCTTCCCTGTAAAACCAGGACCATGTGGCCGAGGGAAGGTGCGTGGGTTTTGGAATAAGATCCAGGTTTGATCCCCACTTAGCAAATCCGAGTAATGCTATGCCATGCCCCCTAATCCTTCCAGAAGCCTCAACTAGAAAGGAAGCTACTCTCACTCCTGGGAAGGGGTTTGTGTGATCATCGAAGGTCAGCCCTCGCGTAACTGGGTAGCTGTTAGGACAAGTGTTGTGATAGGCTCTCCCTGGGAGAGGTCTTCTCACAGCCGGGATGGACAAAGATCCACACGGAGAGTACAGAGGGCAGAAAAGGGTGAAATTAGGGATACGGTCTGCCAAAGCCCGGATGCGCGGGCAGGGGCACCCTTCTAGAGGTGAGAGCAGCCCCTCTCCCCTTGCTCAGCCTGGCTAATCCAGCCCAGCCCCGGTGGCAGACCCAGGGCTCCAGATGGCCAACTGTCTTAACTGCAGAGTCCAGGCTACGAGGGCAGAAAGCACCCCAAAGACTGATAAGGCCGAACAATCCTGGCTTTGTTTTGGAAGGATTTGTCCCTGAGTTTCCAGTTGGCTTTTATCTGTGTCTCAACGTCTCTGACCTCTTCAGCCTCACAGGAGCTAAACTAGAGGAGTCAGGGTCTTGCGTTGCAGAGAGCAGGGGACGGGGTGCGGTTGTGGGGCGAGGGGCGGCCGGGGGCTAGCCCAACTTGCTGGGCTGTGCGGCGGCGGTGGGGTGGGGGGGAAGGCGCGCGGGACGCGCGCTGCCTTCGGGGCGCGGGGCGGTGTGAGGCTGTCCGCAGCCGGGGCGCCCGGCTTTCCTGCGAAGCGGGGCGAGGTCACGATGGGCTCGTTAAGCCGGCAGGTAGGCAGTGCCCCGGCGGCAGGCGGTCCTGGAATGTGCGAGGGGCGTGATGACAGCGGTCGCCGGCGGCCTCTTTGCGCAACACCTTCGCTATATATACCCCGGCCGCCGCGCTCCACCTGGGTGCCTCCCTGGGTCCATTACCTGCGCTGGGAGCGCTGGTGAGTACCGCCGCCGGGCCAGGCGTTTCCTTCTCCCTTCTCGCTCTGCACAGAACCTTCATTTACTCCCCCCTCCCCCCGCCACCTCCCCCGCACTTCATTCTTTCAGCTATCCCTCCGTTGTCGACCCTCCAGGAACTTGGCTGGCTTTGGGCTGCTGAAGACAAAATAATACACCTTCCCTAAATTTTCAGATTGTTGTTTTTTGGTTTTTGTTTTTTTGGTTCTCGCTGTGACTGCTTTTTGGCTGTCACAACTCCCACGACGACGCTGTTAGTGCTGGCCA
>NW_028033765.1:0-546 GCF_054177405.1 Leptonychotes weddellii
CTGACCATCAATCTTGGAAGCTGGATTTATTTACTTATTTTTTACTGATTTCCCTGATCATTAGGCCTTCTTTCTGCTTGCCTGATCACACTTTGAGAGCTGGCAATAACTTCCTAGGCCTAGCTGGGAATTATGAGGGTAGAAAAGTAGAAGAGGGGCGCCTGGGTGGCTCAGTTGGTTAAGCGACTGCCTTCGGCTCGGGTCATGATCCTGGAGTCCCGGGATCGAGTCTCGCATCGGGCTCCCTGCTCGGCAGGGAGTCTGCTTCTCCCTCTGACCCTCCCCCTCTCATGCTCTCTCTCTCTCTCTCTCTCATTCTCTCTCTCAAATAAATAAATAAAATCTTTAAAAAAAAAAAAAGCACAAGCCAACTGGAGATGCTTAGTGATAAGCTAATCATAAAGTGTTTGACAAGATAGAGCAAACCTTCTGGATTGGTCTAATAAGCAATAGGAAGTCATTGCAAGTAAGTTCTGAAGGAGCCAAGGAATATGTGAGACAATGTCATTTATGTATGTTGAATGAAACTGGCCCTGAGTGATTTGT
>NW_028033766.1:0-546 GCF_054177405.1 Leptonychotes weddellii
ACTCAAAATTCTGTAACCTATTCTTTGCGCTAAACATTATTAATGTTATGGCATAAGCATTTCCCAAGTTGCTCCATCATCTTAATAACCATTACCTTTGATAGATTTAAATGTCCCATTAAAGAATGCTTTAGAATTTATTTAACCCCTGTCTAGTGTTAGAGATTTAGATTCTTCAAAACTGCAAATATTATTTTACCTCTTCATGAACATCTTTATGCATATAGCTTGGTCCTTTTTATTTTCTATCAAGATTCTTAATACATTTTTAATCTAAATGCATATTTTCCTAGTACTAATCTGTAGGATTTACTATTTTACTTTTTTAAGTTTGTTATTTATCTTGAAAAACAAAAATAAATCACCTTGAAATTCACTGTTTTCTAACATTAATGTCTTTGCTCATAAAGATTTACTAATGTTAAATAAATAAGCAAATTAATAATAAGAAAAAAGGAACATTCCATCATTACAAAGTTCTGATGTTGAAACTGACATAATAGGTTCAGGTCTGAGTATAAGCTAGTGAGTTTCATACATAGTGGA
>NW_028033767.1:0-546 GCF_054177405.1 Leptonychotes weddellii
ACTGGGGGAGGAGCAAGATGGCGGAGGAGTAGGAGACCTGGATTTCGTCTCCTCTCAGGAATTCAGCTGGATAGGGATCAAACCATTCTGAACACCTACGAACTCAACAGGAGATAGAAGAAAAGAATAGCAGCAACTCTCTGAACAGAAAAGCGACCACTTTCTGGAAGGTAGGACGTGCGGAGAAGTGAATCCGAGGTGATATTCGGGAGGATAAACAGCGGGGGAGGGGCCTCCGTGTGCTGCTTCTGGCACTTGATAGAACCACGGAGCACAAAATTGGAACTTTTAAAAGTCTACTCCGCCGAAGGACGTCACTCTGATGGCTAAGCGGGGGGTGGAACCCTCCGGGACAGTGTGGTCTCAGGACCCTTGGGGTCATAGAAAGACCAGGGGTGCCTGAGTGCGGCAGAGCTCCCAGATAACGGAGCAGGGAAGCCGGCTGCAAAGGCGGAGCCCAGGCGCGGGCTCTCAGCTCAGGGTTGCCATAAACCGTGATCCGCGGCACAGTCGGGCCACTGCTCCTCCAGCAGGGACCCAACAAGC
>NW_028033768.1:0-546 GCF_054177405.1 Leptonychotes weddellii
ATTTTCACCATAATATCATTATTTTCAACTTGCAAATATCACTTTGTTTCATTTACTTGTTGTAGGTAAACTTGTTTGTGCTATAATATTAATAATATTTAGTACTGGTTTTATATGTACATATAAAGATAATAATACAGGTATGCAAAATAATAAATATATTTGTGTAAATACATGTATATATAAGGTATATAGATACGTACATATATTAAATTATATGTGTTATAGATATAATTATATATGCATACATATTCATATGTATATAATATATAGGTAATATATGTATTATATATATATACACACATAAAATTTTATTTCTGAACTTTGAATAAGTTATAGACATAATGCTCTTCTACCTCAGTGTGTATTTTCTAAAACAATGTAATTTTTAAATTTGGAAATCAACAAAATAGAGCTACCATATGATCTAGCAATTGCACTACTGGGTATTTACCCCAAAGATACAAAAGTAGGGATCCGAAGGGGTACGTGCACCCCGATGTTTATAGCAGCAATGTCCACAATAGCCAAACTGTAGAAAGAGCC
>NW_028033769.1:0-546 GCF_054177405.1 Leptonychotes weddellii
CTTAACTGACTGAGCCCCCCAGGTGCCCCTTTTTACATTAATTAACTTAAATGCCAATATTTGAAAAAACCTTTTGTACTTTTCTTTTTGTACTTAGGAAGCCAACTTGGCAGCATCCTTTCAAAGAAAACATTCGATACCCTATATGCCAGAAATTCAACTTCTCAGAATCTGTCTCTCCAAGAGAAATAAACTCTTAAATTTAACACAGGTAATTTACAGGATTGCCTTCGCACCTGGCACAACACAAAGTTGGGACAGGATATCAACAGGGAATAAACTATAGTTTTATCTATATTGTGGCATATTGTGCAGTATTTTTGAGAGAATAAGTTTAATCTACATAAATTGATATGGAATGATCTCTAAGCCATATGGTTGACTAAAAAAAAGAAAGGCTTAGCATGATAAATATATCACTTAGGTTTTTAGGAAAGCCATGAAAGAATACAACCCTTCATTGGGTACACTCATGTATTTGAGTGCATAGAAAAGTCTAGAAAGACATGCTCCTCTGGAAAAGAGTTAGGGAATGAGGGCTGATTA
>NW_028033770.1:0-546 GCF_054177405.1 Leptonychotes weddellii
GGGGGTGGGAGGATGGGTTAGCCTGGTGGTGGGTATTGAGGAGGGCACATTCTGCATGGAGCACTGGGTGTTATGCACAAACAATGAATCATGGAACACTTCATCTAAAACTAATGATGTAATGTATGGGGATTAACATAAGAATAAAAAAAAAAAAAACTCAGCAATCAAGAAAAATAATATTTTAATGCTGTATTTCTTAAAAAATCAGAATTACGCTCTCAAAATGCCACAAAACATCCATGATGAGCAAAATATCCAAATTTTAAATTAAAAAAATCAGTGCCAGTTTGAGCCATAGTGGAGCCTGAGGCAAAAGGAAAAATGTGTGCCCCTGGCATGAGTGAAAGCAAACTCCATTTGGGTATTTTCCAAATATGCTTCTTTGCTTATCTCATTTTTAATTGAGAGAACTGCCACGTCTGACAATTGCTCTGGACTAAGTGACAACCTTGAATAATTTTTAATTAATTTAAGCAGAACTAAAATGAGAGTAAATTCTACTTGGGTATAAGTCAAATATTTAAACTTAAAATAATGCTGTGA
>NW_028033771.1:0-546 GCF_054177405.1 Leptonychotes weddellii
GTGTTCAGACTTTGATGTCCAGAACCCTGAGGTTTCTTAGAGACGCACCAGGGGCTTCCCTAGAATGAAGGGGGCTACCCCTCTCCTTCCGTCTCCTTTGTGATTTGTTCCGCATAATAAAAAGACCCTAGTCTACAGGCTGTTGAGACTGCCACCCCAACGGGAAACAGCTTCGGGCAGCAGGCGCTAATGCGGTGTGTCCTAGGCTGATGGCCTGGCTTTGCCACCCATTGACCAGGTGACCTTGCACAGATCCTTTGACCTGCTGGAGCCCCAGCTTCCTCCAGTGTAATAGAGCCTGTGTGTGAGGGGCTTCACACCAGAGGAAAGCCTCTCTAGGGGTCACCGCTATTATTATCATCCCTCCTTCCCCCCTCCCATCCCTTCCCCCACACACTGGGTAGCCTAGGACCCTCTCCTTTAAGTCATTTCCAAATATAAGAACATCTATGGGTCCCTGGGACATGTGTCTTGTCATGACTGAGCTTATCTCTCCTTGTCCCGGTTCTGCAGCCAGCATAGCTTCCCCCAGCCCTATAAAACCAA
>NW_028033772.1:0-546 GCF_054177405.1 Leptonychotes weddellii
GCAAGATCTCATTCCTTTTGATGGCTGCATAATATTCCATTGTATATATATACCACATCTTCTTTATCCAGTCATCTGTCAATGGACATCTTGGCTTTGTATTATCTGTACTTTCAACTGAGCTGATTTGAGAAGTATCATTTTGGGATTTTTTACTTTGTCAAGCACGTCAACACTTAATGCTATGAACTATGTCAAATACTGGGGAATGGTCAGGGGCACATGTTCTCTTGAATTTGTTGAAATCTAAGAAAATGGCCCCATGAGAGTTGTTTTCTTTAAGATGATAGAAGAGAATCTGTATTTCCTATTTCTTTTAGATTTTATTTATTTATTTGAGAGAGAGAGAGCACAAGCAAGGGGAGTGGGAGAGGGAGAAGCAGACTCCCTGCTGAGCAGGGAACCCTATGGGGGACTGGATCCCCAGGACCCTGAGATCATGACCTGAACTGAAGGCAGATGCTTAACTCACTGAGCTGCCCAGGCGCCCCTGTATTTCCTCTTATTTTAAGGAAAGAATATAAGGTAAACTGGCCGATTGTGTAC
>NW_028033773.1:0-546 GCF_054177405.1 Leptonychotes weddellii
AGTTTGTTTCCTGAGATTAAGAATTCCTCATATCAATGAGATCATATGATACTTGTCTTAACAAGAACCCTTCTTATAGCTGGATTGGTGATTGACAAGGCAAGAAGGCGTATGGGAGAAAACATCTATGCCTCCTTGTCTCGGTCAGCATTCCGTTCCTTATAAGGTAGGCTGAAACACCTTTGCCAGGATTAGAATTGATGATTCTGGAATCAGACAGTATGGGGTTGTGTCCTTGATCCACAGCGTAATGGCCATGTGATCTTGACAAGTGTCCATGTGACCTTGGCAAGTATTAGTTTCTTATTGCTGCTATAAAAAATTAACATGAACTTAATGGCTTTAAACAGTACAAATTTACTACCTTACGGTTCTGAAGGTCAGAAATACAAAGTGGATCTTGTGGGGCTAAAATCAAGGTGTCACAGGACTGTCCTTTTCAGGAGGCTCTAGGGGGGAATCTATCCTTTGCCTTTGCCAGGGTTTAGAGGCTGCCCACATTACTTGCCTCGTGACTTTGGTTTTTACCATCATCTTCTTCTCTCC
>NW_028033774.1:0-546 GCF_054177405.1 Leptonychotes weddellii
GCATAAAAAGCAGTGAAAGGTTTTGAGCAGAAAAGTAACACGATCTGATTTATGTTTTAAAAGATCAGTCTGGCTGCTTTAAAAAGACATACTGGGAGTAATAGGGAAGTATGATCACTCCATTTATAGCTGAGTTCAAATGTCACCCTATGACATTCCCTGGCTTTCCCTATTTTTCTTAACCCTACCTCCTCCTATCGTGTTATTATCTGTATTGCAATTATCTATGATACACCACTTAATATTTTATACTTGTGTGGATACAAGTCTCTTCCAGTAGATTTGTAGCTTCCTAAGTGGAGGGATTAAATGGTACTTACAATTACATCCTGTTATTAAATATATGTTAAATCTGAAGGAATTTCATTCCTATAGTTATACTTGCTGTTTTACCCAAGAAAATATTGAATTTTAACATAAAACTCCTTTTACTTCTTTTTTTTTTATTCTTATGTTAATCCCCATACATTACATCATTAGTTTTAGATGAAGTGTTCCATGATTCATTGTTTGTGCATAACACCCAGTGCTCCATGCAGAATGTGC
>NW_028033775.1:0-10155 GCF_054177405.1 Leptonychotes weddellii
TTCTGTAAGGGCCACTCTGAGATGGTTTCTATAGCTCAAGTTACTAAGAGGAGTTATCACCTAGCTTTAGGAATTATACTTTTCTTGATTATCGCGTTACCTTATAGTATCCTTATTTCTGGCTCTCTGATATTGGATAGGTTTTCTAAGAAGGTAGATGTTCTAAGAAGGTAGGTTTTCTAAGAAGGTATATATATTTATACAGGAACAGTTATGAATTTATCAAATGATTCTAATTTATAATATTAGCCAACGTTTGTGTGTTTTTAAGGATTTTATTTATTTATTTATTTGAGAGAAAGAGAGAGAGAGAGAGAGAACACCAGCAGGGGGAGAGGCAGAGGGACAAGCAGAATCCCCGCTGAGCAAGGAGCCCGATGCTGGACTCGATCCCAGGACCCTGGGATCATGACCTGAGCCGAAGGCAGACGCTTAACGACTGAGCCACCCCGGCGCCCCTAATTTTAGGTTTCAAACCAGGCAAATGGCAATAACCACTGTGGCTCTTTGGGCAAACACTACGGATGAACCTGTTTCCTCAGCTATAAAATGAGGAACCTGGGGTAGATAAGTGTGTTTTTGAGCACTAGAATTTCCTTGTCTGCTCCGTAAATTTGAGATGAGATTCTGAAAAATGCCTGCTTGAGTGTTATTTTCTTTTGTTTCAGGGAAATGTATACTTGACACAAACAGCAGATGCAACCAAAACCCACGTATGTGTTTGTTTGTTTTCCAAACTCAGGGTTTTTATTTCCACTCTCAGAAAGTGTAGTGGACCTTGTCAAACGGCTAACATTTGAAACTTCAAATTTCCAATATTTAAAGATCTAAAATACTGTCCGTACCTTGACTATACTGCCTACGTGGTTATGTGACCACAGTCAAAGACCACTCCTTAAGCTGCCCCAAAGGTTTTACCTAGTGCTGACCTGGGCCTCAACCAAAGGTAAACTGTCCCCAGCAAATCAGTATTCCCAGTATGCCCATCTCTAAATCAATAGGACTCAGATTGGGTATAAAGCTGAGGAATAAGCTTTCCACTTCTGCTTGCCTCTTAGGGTAAGTCTCGGGTTGAAGCAGGTTGCAGCTGTTTACATCACCTGGGGAGGGAAGGCGTGTGCACCTGTTAGTGGAGGGAATAAAAGGGCATAACCATTTGGAAGTCTAAGAATTCCATCACAGAGGTGACATGCATATTGGGCTTGAGAGATCAGAGGAAGGAACATGATCGGAGTTATAACATGGCTGGTACAAGAACTAGACCTTGAACCCAGAAATCTAGACCCAGACGAGAACATGGACCACTGACTCTGCAAGTGTCTTTATGCACATGATTGTGTTATTTTAGCATACTTCTAATCATTTACTCTTCACAATCAAATTGATCATGTTTTTGCTGTTATTTAACATCAGTGAGAGTGCATCTTTTAGATATTGCTGAAGACCTCATCAGTTAATTCGGGACATCTTCAGTTATGTCAATGTCTTTAGCTCTTCATCTTAACAATTTCTTAGTTCTGTTTTGTTTGCTTGACTGGATCCCTGGGCACTGGGCCCAGACTGGTTTGATATAGGTTTATGACTAAGTGCAGAGTCCCCAGTGCTGCATTTTCCATGGCACATTACAAATTGTCATTATAACCTACAAATAGATGTGGAATATTTGTAGGGGGGTCTCGGGTTCGGTCATTTTAGTTCCTATCTAATTAATATTTTGTTTTAGGGATATTAAAACCTCTAAATTTCAGAAGACTACCAAATAAAAATTTCTACTCATTTAAAATGACAACTTTCTGAGAAACTTTAAGGCTTAATTATTTTTAGTTCCATTCAGCTAATAGAATCCTAGAAAGCTGTGTTTATTTATTTATTTTTATTATGTTCAATTAGCCAACATATAGTAAAAACTGTGTTTAAATAGGGATTGTTTTTGCATCAAATATTATTAAAATTATATCCAACAGTTGGGTGGCAACATTACAGAGGTACAGAGGTGAAATAAAGGTTGCAATAAACCTGAGTTATAAATATTACCAAATAAAGATACTATTTTATAAATTTGGCAAAAAAAAAAAAAGCTGTCATCTTAACAGAAAATAAGCACAGAATCACCTATTAACTTGTGGTTAGGTTCATGGAAAATGGCATTTGAGGGGCGCCTGGGTGGGTCACTTGGTTAAGTGTTGGGTTCTGGATTTTGGCTCTCGTTGCAATCTCAGGGTCATGGGATTGAGCCCTGTCTAAGGTTCTGAGCTCAGTGGGGAGTCTGCTTGAGATTCTCTCACTCTGCCCCTATCTCCCACCTCTCTCTCTTAAATATTTTTTTAAAATTATGTTCAGTTAGCCAGCATACCATATATCATAAGTTTTTGTTGTAGTGTTCAACAACTCATTAGTTGTGTATAACACCCAGTGCTCATCCCCACATGTGCTCTACTTAATACCCATCACCGCTTAGCCCATCCCCCCACCCCACCCCCATGCTGTAACATTCAGACCCACCATTTGCATCAACATGGATGGAACTGGAAGGGATTATGCTAAGTGAGGGACTCTGGACTCCAAGAAATAAATACTTTTTTTAAAAAAAGAAAAATGGTATTTGAACTATTTTTAAAAGTTTAAAAAACTATTTCCACTTTATTTTTTATTGTTATGTTAATCACCATACATTACATCATTAGTTTTTGATGTAGTGTTCCATGATTCATTGTTTCCGTATAATCCCCAGTGCTCCATGCAGAACGTGCCCTCTTTAATACCCATCACCAGGCTAACCCATCCTCTCACCACCCTCCCCTCTAAAACCCTCAGTTTGTTTTTCAGAGTCCATCGTCTCTCGTGGTTCCCCTTCGATTTCCCCCCTTCATTCTTTATTTTTATTTTTTAAGATTGATTTATCAGAGAGAGAGAAAGCACAAGCAGGGGGAGTGGCAAGCAGAAGAAGCAGGATCCCTGCAGAGCAAGGAGCCCGATGTGGGACTCCACCCTAGGACCCTTGGATCATGACCTGAGCTGAAAGCAGATGCATAACTAACTAGCTCACCCAGGCATCCTGATTTCCACTTTATTTTGGAGTGAAAATGTTTTCACCCCACTGCACCTCAAAACTATTAGTATATGTTCAGAGAAAGTCCTTTTACTTGTAAAAATTATAGCACATTTGTGGAACTCCAAGATCCTGAACTGACTACTGCAATACACAGAAGACATCAGCAATCAAGTATTTTGAGAGGATAAAAGTTTTAAAATGTGTAAGACTGTTTAATATCTAAAATTTCTTTTAAATCTTGCAGACTAATGTCTACCACATTTATATTTCCAGATTTTAGAAGTTGCTTATGCTAACTCATAGCATAAGTTTATGTACTGCCTATTTAAGAATCACTAATTATCCAAAAAATAGGGAAAAGAACGTTGAAATGTATAGGTAGAATGAAATTTAACTCTTAGCTAAAAATCCCAATTCTTACTTAGCAAATTTTGCCTTGTGCTAGATAGAAGAATGAAAGTAAAATTCATCAGTTTATGTTATGTTCCAACAGTTTAACACTATTTGTTATTTTGTACAGAATCTAAGAATAAAATGCGTAGCTGAGCAGTCAGACTTCTCCTTGCTTCTCCTATTTACCAACTGTTTCTCTAAAATTATTAGTAAAGATTGATTTGGGGTATTATCTGATTTGCCTGAGTCTGATTTACCAACCGATTTTTTTTTTAAAGATTTTATTTATTTATTCATGAGAGACAGAGAGAGAGAGAGAGAGAGAGGCAGAGGGAGAAGCAGGCTCCCAAGGAGCAGGGAGCCCGATGCGGGACTCGATCCCAGGACCCTGGGATCATGACCTGAGCCTAAGGCAGACGCTTAACCATCTGAGCCACCCAGGCGCCCTACCAACCGATTTTTTAAAAATTGAAATATACAGGGCACCTGGGTGGCTCAGTGGTTAAGCGTCTGCCTTTGGCTCAGGTCATGGTCCCGGGGTCCTGGGGGTCCTGGGATCGAGCCCCAAGTCGGCTCCCTGCTCAGTGGGAAGCCTGCTTCTCCCTCTCCAGCTCCCCTTGCTTGTGTTTCTTCTCTCGTCTATCTCTGTCAAATACATAAAATCTCTTAAAAAAAATTGAAATATACGCGACATACATTATTTTAATTTCAGGTGTATGACATAGTGATTTGACATTTATATACATTACACAATGGTCACCACAAAAAGTGTAGTTACCATCTGTAACCATAATGTTATGAACATATTATTAACTACATTTTCCCTATGTTGTCGATTACATTCCTGTGACTATTTATCACCTCTTAATCCCCTTAGGCTGTGTCTCCCATCCCTCCACTCCCTCCCTTCTAGCAACCAGGAGTCTGTTCTCTGTATTTATGAGTCTATTTAGGTTTCCTTATTCATTTCTTTTAACAACTGACCCTTAACCTAACCTTTTTTTGTCAGTTCACACTATTACTCATTGATAGGGTGAAAAGACTGCACATTGTGGTCTCAACAGGGAAGCTTTTTACTTTCAACAGCATTTCTTAAGATGAGAACTGAGAAAAAGGGTTAGCAAAGTTTTAGAAAACCTGACTTGGCATTAAGGCCAGTTGACTTCAGGTGTTTAAAGTTAAGACTATACAAGAAAACATTAATTTCACAGGATATATCCAATTGATTCCCAGATTACTCTCCCTTGGTCTATAAATTAAAAACATTAAGAAGAAAGCAAAAAGATGGACTTGGGTTTAATTTCTACTTAGAGGAATAAAAAAATAATGAGAATATCCCAAGGAGCAGTCAAAATCAGAGTCAAAGCCAACTTATGCACTGTTTAGAGTATTCCTATCATTTTTCATACCCATATTAATGTTATTTTTAATCAAAATAAGACTTCTACGTTTCAAGCCAATTCTTAAGAAAAGAACACATGCATTTAAATTGTCATTGTACATAAAATTTGGATTTCAATTATAAAAGCCTCTCATTATATTTCATAGACTTTTGATGAATATCCCATTAGGATAAAGATACAGTCAGCTGCAATACTGTTTATAATCTTAAAGCCTTTGAGGCTACAAAGAAAGAGCAATAATTTTGTTTCAAGAAAAGTTCTGAAATAACTTCAGAATATTCAAGAGACAGTCCTATTTTTCTCCTCCATGTGTATTTCATTACACAGATTAGGCTTTATTAGTCTATTCTACCAAATCATTTCCTTGAAACAACTTATATTAATGTGAAAGATGCTCTGGCCCACTGTCCTTACTTACTATAGTTACACACATTCACTGTGCAGAGAAGCCGGGGAATAATGCCAACACAATGCTCCTTGGCACCAGAACCTGGACCCAAAAGAGTTAGCCAGGTCTTCTGAATGCCTTGGTCTTCCTAGCTTTACAACAGCTTGAACAATTATGAATAAGAGAACTTTCTAAATTCTCTAAGACTACTGATGTTGATGAGATAGAATCCACTTGTCTGAAAGTTAGCAGATTTGGTCTCATTTAAAATTTTACCAATACTCTTAAGTTTGCAAAATATAGCAGTTAACAACAATACATGTGTAACAGTCACCCTAATGGGGAGATAACTGGAGAACATATATTGTTCACTAAAAGACGCAAGTGATAGGAAAAGAGGAGTGTCTCACAACGTGAAAATGTCAAGCCTGACTTCTCTCCCTGGCATAGACAAAAGTAGCAGAAGTACCAGAAAAAGACCTCACACTCGTGCTCAAAAATCAACACTGAGGGGCGCCTGGGTGGCTCAGTTGGTTAAGCGACTGCCTTCGGCTCAGGTCATGATCCTGGAGTCCCTGGATCGAGTCCCGTATCGGGCTCCCTGCTCGGCAGGGAGTCTGCTTCTCCCTCTGACCCTCCCCTCTCATGTGCTCTCTCTCATTCTCTCTCTCTCAAATAAATAAATAAAATCTTTAAAAAAAAAATCAACACTGAGCCCTTTAAATATTCAACAAAGTACTGTTTAAACACATAAATAATTCCCAAATTTTAAAGGGACCCAAGCATGAATAATTTGGGATGGGTCAATGAAGTATCAAGGCCTGGTCTGCTCATGCCCATTTTAGGACAACGTGAAAAGCAGCCTCAGAATGACCTTGCCATCAGCTGACACCTTGTTTTTTTTTTTTTTTAAAGATTTTATTTATTTATTTGACAGAGAGAATGAGATAGAGAGAGCATGAGAGTGGGGAGGGTCAGGGGGAGAAGCAGACTCCCTGCTGAGCAGGGAGCCCGATGTGGGACTCGATCCCAGGACTCCAGGATCATGACCTGAGCCGAAGGCAGTCGCTTAACCAACTGAGCCACCCAGGCGCCCTGACACCTTGTTTTGACTTCATCACAGCTCAGCCTCTCTCCCTGCTGGATCTTGCTCCCTTGTCTCCCCGCCCTGCCCCAGGCCTCAGGTGTGGACGCTGATCCACGAAGCTTTCTGCATGCTAATCTCTGAGTCAGCGTTCCAGGCAACTTGACCAGCAACCCTTGGTAAAGTTCACGTGAAATGGCAAGTCTTTGAAATCCTCCTAGTTTCCATACTACTTCATAGATTTCCAAACAACTGTAGCGTAAGGGAAAGTGTAATGAACAACTGAAGAGAGTCTGCAGCATTTTCCAAGGCAACTTTCTAAAGGTATTTTCAAACAGATAGGCACAGAGCGGTAAAATCAGAATTATTTCCAGATGTTGGCAATTAAGAAGAGCGTGATTACCAGTTTGGGATGGCGCCAAATTTCATTAACTTTAAAAGTAAAGGAAAACTTTATGGAGATGTGGAGATACACTGAGAAGTATGATCATTTTTCTTAGTATGGCAAATGGGTAAAAGCAATCACTTCTCAATGCTCTGATTAAGTTAATCCTCAGAAATCCTGCTAGCATTATCTGGGTACATAAAAATATTAAGTATATTAGTGTTTTATAATCAAAACTGGATAGAGAACACGCTAAATAATTGTTGATTTCTTTAAAAATTCTGGCAAATCAAAGTTCCAAGGAAGATATCACTATACCATAAAACAAAAGACTCTCAGGGTACTTGGATGGCTTAGTCGGTTACGCATCCTACTCTTGATTTCAGCTCAGGTCCTGATCTCAGGGTCCTGGGATTGAGCCCCGCACTGGGCTCCCTGCTCAACAGGAAGTCTACTTGTCTCCTTCTTCTTCTGCCCCTCCCCTCCCCCTGTGCGCATGCACGCACTCTCTTTCTCTCAAATAAATAAATCTTAAAAAAAAAAAAAAAGACTCCATAAATTTCTGTTAGCTAGAGGGGTCCTAGTCAATAGGAAGTGGCCTCAGGGGATCTGATCCTAATGATGAGTGGTATTGAAAAACCACTTAAAATAAAATGAGAAATTCACCTTGCCATTATTCACTTGCTAAACTAGATTTATGAAGAGTTTCTGAAAATACTTTATTCATGTATCCATTCATTCTTTAGCATGTGGCTAGGAGTATTATAGTGTTGTAGAGGACATAAACCAAATATAAGACACCCTTAGTTCTTAAAGAGCATTTATTTGCATAATGAGAAATATGGTGATCATAATAACAATCTCAATAACCACTGTAGTCACCATTTACTAAATGCCACTATTTGCCAGGCCCTGGGCTTATATGATTTATGTACATTACTTTTAATTCACATCAACCCTAAGAAGGAGATGCTATTTACCTTGCTTAATAAATGATGAACTAGAGGAATCAAAGTAGATGCATCAGTTTTTGTAATGTTTCCCAGATAATCGCTAGCAGGTTTGGGATTTGAAATTAAGTACCTATGAACCCAAATTCCAGTTCTTCATTTGCTACCATTCCAAACTAACTCATGACATTTTAAATAGTAATATAAAAAAATACTAGATTTCCAAAATGATTGAAGAATAATAAGGACTCAGGAGTTAAAACAGAAATAACAGAGAGATTGAGAAAAGGTTTATTTAATTTTTTGCTTTTTTTCTTAGGAAAGTCTTGACTTCATCTTTGAGAGAAAATTAACATAATTATATAATATACATTATATTATATATGTTAATATATAATTTTTTACTTATATTTCTCTATGCAAAAGAAAAGCAAAGATGAGGTTTTTGGTTTAGGATGTTAAGAAAACTAAAATACATGGTAAAATATAAATTTATTAGTTTTAATTTATTTTTAAAGATTTTATTTATTTATTTACTAGAGAGGGTGCAAGCAGAAGGGGGAGGGAAAGGGATGGGAAAGAATCTCAAGCAGACTCCATAGTGAGCATGGAGCCCGATGCAGGCTCAATCCCAGGACCCTGAGATCATGACCTGAGCGAAACCAAGAGTCAGATGCTCAACGGACTGAGCCACCCAAGCGCCCCTAAATTTATTGGTTTTAGAAAACAAGTGTTCTCAGAAGATAAGTGTACATATGGGTGTATGTTGTTGTCCAGAAATGTGCCGACAGGATTATAAATTGGATCTTAACTGAAAGGTAAGGGGGCATAAATTCACCTTATGCTGTGACAGAAGCTTAAAAAGTGTCCAGACAAGATAAATAAGTACCCTGAACTACTGTGCTGCATCTTTAAAAATAGTGATACCCAAAATTGAATAATTACTACTTCGGAAAATGTGTTATTGTTGAATTGTTGGGTTCTAATACTGTCCAGTGGGAGAAGGGAAACAACTCAGAGCCAAATATATAAATAGAGAGAGGCTTAAGAATGTTTTCTGTCTGATCTAATGAAATCAACACCTCTTTTTATCCCATCCCACATGGAAATCAGGTCTAGAGGTAAATGGCTGGTATAAAGCTAGGCCAAAGAGATCTCCCTCTGCAAAGAGAAAGAAGTCAGAAAATAGGGACACTTTGCAAAAAGATGGATGAAGATGCACCTGGTACAGTCTTATTTTCACATATATTTTACACTTTCAGTAATTATGTGTTTAGTCATTGCTTTTGAAAGGCAATGTCCTTAGTATGATGATAGTTTCAGTCCTTATGCTTCAGAGAACAGTCTCACATATTGAATATTTTTATCATCAAAATAATAAAAGTGTAGTTTTTCTACCACATAGAAGCCCTTAAACCAGAGAAAGTTCTCAAGTGACTTCTAAGAGATATAACCATGTCAGATTCTGCTGTATGTTACTGTTACAGTATCAACATTGTGTAAAATTTTATAAATGAGATTAGACATAACTGTTTAATTAATCGATGCAATTGTAATTAGGTAATTGAGAAAAAGACAATTTGAGTAACTAGGACATACTTCCAAAGTATGAAATCAACTGTATATTTTCTCATCTGTTAGTAACTAATATGGTCTAATCATTTAACAACTACTTCTTTAGTTAAATTATATCACAGAAGCTAAACTGAGAGACTTCCCATTTTTATCTGCATCCAAATACTGCAACCCACAAAACAGAGTGAAGCAATTTCTGCTTACTTCACTATAAATAATAATAAACCACAAATTTTTTCTTGAGAAATTTCATGATATTATTAATCACAGATAATTTTATTTATTTTAAATTTGCTTAATGAAGCCCTAAGAGAGGGCTATAATGTTAGACCTGATGATATTTCTGGCATTTACACTTCTGAAATAATGACACTGAAATGTTCACTAGAAATAATACCATTTTGAGGGGGGGCGGAGCAAGATGACGGAGGAGTAGGAGACCTGGATTTCGTCTCCTCTCAGGAATTCGGCTGGATAGGGATCAAACCATTCTGAACACCTACAAACTCAACAGGAGATCGAAGAAAAGAAGAGCAACAACTCTCTCATCAGAAAAGCGACCACCTTCTGGAAGGTAGGGGGTGAGGAAAAGTGAATCCGAGGCGATATTTGGGAGGATAGACGGCGGGGGAGGGGCCTCCGTCGGCCGCTTCTGGCAAGTGATAGAACCACAAAGCACAAAATTGGAACTTTTAAAAGTCTGCTCCGCTGAGGGACGTCACTCTGGTGGCTAAGCGGGGGGTGGAACCCTCCGGGACAGTGTGGTCTCAGGACCCTCGGGGTCACCGAAAGACCGGGGGTGAGTGAGTGCAGCAGAGCTCCCAGGTAACGGAGCAGGGAAGCCAGCTGCAGAGGCGGAGCCCAGGCGCGGGCTCTCAGCTCGGGGTTGCCATAAACCGTGATCCGCGGCACAGTCGGGCCCCTG
>NW_028033776.1:0-546 GCF_054177405.1 Leptonychotes weddellii
TGATATTAAAATATTAGATTTGTATCAGAATGTCTCATTTGTATGTGCATTTTTTCTCTCATACTGTCTGCCTTCATTATTTTAAATGAGAAAATGAATATAAATAATTTTACTGAAATAATTCCACTCTCTATATGGTCTTTACTGATACCATGAAGAAACAGGGGCTCATTACTGCTGGACAGAGATGAAATTTTTGAGTCCCCAGTCAGAAACACTAACAGCAACTTGACTTCATTACAGTTCAGTGAAGATGGAAGACTAGACTCCCCACACAGCATTTGCTGAGGGAGGGCATAGAGCTGAGGTTTTTCTCTGTAGTGTTTAGTTAGAAGAGAGTGGTGATTGTAGAAAAGTATTCTTCCTGATCCTTTGGCTAGAGAAAAAGAGCAGAATTTTCTTGGAGTTTTGTTTTTTGTTTTTTGTTTTTTTTTTACATCTGTTGGCATTCCTGGATACAGCACACAGTGTGGGTATGTTAAGCCAAAGGAAGACCTAGGGAACTCATTGGTGTTGCTGTTTGGACCACAAGCTGGTCTGCCTTCT
>NW_028033777.1:0-546 GCF_054177405.1 Leptonychotes weddellii
GGCTTTGCCTTTTGATGGGGGACCATTCATGTTCTGAAGAGCATGTGATACTGAAACACTGCTGAGGCCATTTCTGGAAGATACAATCCACCACATCTTATGAACAGTTGCTACTCAGGCTAGCAAAAAAAAGGGGGGTGGAGCAGGAGTAGGGGGTCAGTTATTTTCACATAATCTAGAAACAGAAAAATGAAACACAGCCAAATCTTGTGTGAGTTGGAATGTTATATACCAGTTCACCTTTGTCATATTTTAGGGACCACATGTCTTCTCTTATTTGTCTCTGTGTACCTGATACTACATTCTCCACCCTCTGCCTAAAGAATAGCTTTCTCTTCTTCTTCATCAGCTTACACAAGACCTACAACTTTGCCCTCAGCCCTTCTGTTTAAATGATTCATCTACTGGTAACAAATTGACTCAGTAATCAGACTCTGACAGTGCCTTTCTCATATCTCCTCAAGCCCTGAAGACTTCTATATCTGCTAACCCACTATTCCATGCCTACACTTGCAACTCTTTATTATTATTAACATATAATGTATC
>NW_028033778.1:0-546 GCF_054177405.1 Leptonychotes weddellii
TTGAGGAGCCTATTTTCACGTCATGTGCTTTTTAGTCTTGGGTGTAATTGCTTTTGTGAAACCTTTGTTCAACTCTTTTGTCCACTTTTTTTTTTTTATTGGATTATTTGTCTTTTTGTTGGTTGATTTTTAGGAGATCTTTAGAAGATACCGTCCTTAGTCATTTATATGTATGGCAACTATTTTTTCCCAGTACATGGCTTGCCTTTTAACTTCCTTAACTGAGGTTTTTGATTAGAGGATATTTTTAAATGCTTTGTGTTAAGTGCTTTTTTTTTTTAGCCTTTTATTTTTTTCAAATTTTTTTCTGTTCCATTTTCTATCTCCTCTTTTCTTCTGGGACTTCAGTTACACATACACCAAATAGTGTCCCACAGGTCCCTGTGGCCCTGTTCATTTTTATTTCAATATTTTTTTTTATTATTTCGATTGGATAATTTTTATGGATCTGTCTCCAAGTTCACTTGCACTTTCTTCTGCCACCTTCAACTTGTTTTTAAAGCCCATCCAAGGACTTGTTCATTTCACACATTGTCCTTTTCAGTT
>NW_028033779.1:0-546 GCF_054177405.1 Leptonychotes weddellii
GGCTTGGCCAAGGCCACAGAGCCGCCGAGCAGCAACCACTGAACGGGACGCCTGTGTTCTTTCTACCAGTGAGTCACGCCCAGTGGTGACCACCCAGGGCCCAAGCTGAAGGCCACATGAGCTGGCTTGCGTAAGGGTGGAGAAGCGTGGAGGTGGGCTGAGCATCATATGGAAGGCTGCGTGCTTGGGGACCAGAACAAAACTGGCCGCTTGTGAGCCCGGAGGCCCAAAGGGGTTGCCAAGGGTGAGGGTGCTATGGGCAGGCAGCTCTGAGAGCAGCATGTGGTGGCTGCTGACCCTGCTAATTGGGTGTGACATCACGTAAATAAACGAAATAACTCAGTTAGCCGAGAGAGGCCGCCGGACAGGGAATTAGCCGATTTGCATGGCTTTCCACGTGCAGCCCGGATGGCCCCCCTCCGGCCTCGGAAGGGGCCCGTGTTAGAGAGTGAGCACTGGAGGCAGAGGTAAGGACCCCCTGCTGCCCTCTAAAAGGGCCCTGTCCTCCATGTGGAGGCTCCTCCCGTCTCCTACGCATCAAGTGCA
>NW_028033780.1:0-546 GCF_054177405.1 Leptonychotes weddellii
AGAAAGGATGCTGTACTTTGTCAAAAGCTTTTTCTGCATCTATTGAGAGGATCATATGATTCTTGTTCTTTCTTTTGTTAATGTATTGTATCACATTGATTGATTTGCGGATGTTGAACCAACCTTGCACAGGCTGGAACTCTTCTAATAGATAGAGCAAGTTATAAAGTTCTCAGTGCTCGGTTATAGGGTGCTCACCAAATACTAGATCCTCTAGAGTCATAAACCGTAACTCTTCTGGGGGCTAACTCTGCATGTTTAATAATAAATCCCATAGTGTTTGCATAGTGTTTATTCTACGCCAGGCATGGTTTTAAGTACATTACACATACAAACTCATTTAATCCTCAAAACAACCTGTAAAATAAATATTATCATCCGCATTTTACAGATGAGAAAACTGAGGGATGGAGAGGCTTGTAACTGGCTCTGATCACTCAGCAACTGAATGGCAGAACTGAGATCAGAGATCAGCCAATACAGTTCCAGAGTCTATATAGCTCTTACCTTAAACCCTTCCACCCAAAAGTGACCCTATATGGCATC
>NW_028033781.1:0-546 GCF_054177405.1 Leptonychotes weddellii
TCGCTTTTCTGTTCAGATAGTTGTTGCTATTCTTTTCTTCGATCTCCTGTTGAGTTTGTGGGTGTTCAGAATGGTTTGATCCCTATCCAGCTGAATTCCTGAGACCAGACGAAATCCAGGTCTCCTACTCCTCCGCCATCTTGCTCAGCATTCCAACATGTCATAATTTTTAAAGAAAATGGTAAAGATATGAAAGTATTGCAAAGGATAAAGCTAGTATAAAGCAGAAAGGGATTTTTGAGTTTGGACAAATTTTGTATGTAGTAGTTTCCTATTGAATATTTTTGTTTCATAATATTTTTGCTTGTCTATGAACCTTATAAGTTTGAGAACTTGAATAGTAAACATATGGATAACAAAGATGGCCTGTGTAATTTTGTTGTCTACTCAGGGCAGCAGTTTTGTGGCTTTGTCTTTCCTAATGTGTTATTGCCAATACAAACACCCACATTACTTTGATATTGGCTCTATTTCCAAGAATTAGGATTAAGAGATTTGATAATTCTTTTCTCAAATAAAATATTTCTAAGTAAAGTATGCCTATAT
>NW_028033782.1:0-546 GCF_054177405.1 Leptonychotes weddellii
CATGCTCTCTGTCTCTCATTCTCTCTGTCTCAAATAAATAAATAAAATCTTAAAATAAATAAATAAATAAATAAATAAAAAATCTTTAAAAAAATTTAAAAAATCTCAAAACCAAAGATGGCGTACAGGGGAAACAAAATATTGATTATGTAAGTTGACTTGTCAATCTGGCACCCTTGCTAATGCTCTTACAGGTTGGTTTTTACAGGTAGATCCTCATATCTACCAATAATGACAGTTATATCTACTCTCTTCCTATCAGTACATCTCTTAACTCCTTCTTTCCTTAGAGGATGGCTGGACCTCCAGTTCCATGTTAATCAGTAGCAGCAATACTGGATGTACCCGTCCTATTCTTAATATCGAAGTGAGAGGGGCGCCTGGGTGGCTCAGTCGTTAAGCATCTGCCTTCGGCTCAGGTCATGATCCCAGGGTCCTGGGATCGAGCCCCGCATCGGGCTCCCTGCTCCGTGGGAAGCCTGTTTCTCCCTCTCCCTCTCCCCCTGCTTGTGATCTGGCTCTCACTGTGTCTCTCTCTGTCAAATA
>NW_028033783.1:0-546 GCF_054177405.1 Leptonychotes weddellii
GATACTGACAGATTGTCACTCTATTCTATGAGCTCCCATAAAACTTTGTCAAATCCTGTATTAGAAAACTTATCGTATTCTATTTTAATATTCTCTTTACATAACTGCCTGCTTCCCTCAAGAGTGTTGGAGGTCTAAGTCCCTACTACATCATTTATGAGATTTAAAATGTTGACCAAATTATTGGACAGCTCTGCACATCACTCTCCTCTCTATAGAACAGAAATATAATAGTTTCCCCATCATAACAATTTTGTGAATGATTAAATGAGATGAATACAGAACTTGCTATTCAGTAAGTGCTCAACTACTTATTATTATCACCCAAGGGCCTAAGAGGACCAGCAAATGATGGCAAATCAAATATGTCACTATAGGCAGAGACTGTGTCTATCTTGTGTGCCACTAGCTTAGTACCCAGCAAAGAATAAGTGTGTAAACCACTGCTATTCAACACAGTATTGGAAGTCCTAGCCACAGCAATCAGACAACAAAAAGAAATCAAAGGCATCCAAATTGGCAAAGAAGAAGTCAAACTCTCACTCT
>NW_028033784.1:0-546 GCF_054177405.1 Leptonychotes weddellii
GCCCCGTGGCTTGGCTCTGAAGCGCTGACGGGGAACCTCCCCACGGCCCCATGGACCCCCAGGACAGCACCCGTGGGCGCCATGCTGCCTTGACACTGTGGGGGGGCCACCGCACAACCTGCCAGCACAGGCTGTGGACGTGAGTCAGGTGCTCCACCAAGGGCTCAGAGCTCGGCCGTCCGTGCCCGCCCACACCCACCACGGCCTAGAAGCCCCCAGACATCGAGCTCAGACGCCCCGACGGTCTCAGTTGCTGCCAATCCGATCCTATGACCTCCAGGAACCCTTCTGGGCTGACGTCTAGGTCAGCGGTCGGTGGAGACCCGCAGATGCATCCACAGGAAGAGCGACAGGGGCTTTGCATGCGGGACACACGGCCTGGACTCCAGCGTGGGACTGAGGCTCTCTCTGGGGCGGGATGAGGTGGACTGTCCTCCCTCAGCAAACTCGCTCCGAAACCCAAAGCCTTGTCCCTCTGAGGCATAAAGCAAATGCACAAACATGGCTCAGCAAACATTCTGCAGGGAGATTAGAGGCTCCAGTCAG
>NW_028033785.1:0-546 GCF_054177405.1 Leptonychotes weddellii
GCAAACAATGAATCATGGCACACTACATCAAAAACTAATGATGTATTGTATGGTAATTAACATAACATAATAAAATAAAATAAAAAAAAGTGTGATGGACAGCCATTTTCCCCCTGCCTTCTAATGTACAATCCAAACAAAGTTTATACAATCTTATTGTATCGGACAAGGTTTTCAAGTCTTATTTTACAGAACTTACTTATTTATGCTAGCGAAATTTCTTCTGACAAGAAATTTTCAGTTGAGGGAGATGCCACTGGCAACCTACCATAGGGGCCATTTTGGTGCAAGAGGGCACTGACTTGCACAGTTGCATGAGGAGAAGACTGGCCAGGTAGTAGCCTGGGCTAAGGGAAGTCTGGTGTGCAGTGAGGTGTGCTCCCAGGTGCCAAATGTGGCCCAATAGCATTGGACTGGGTTTCTCCAGGTGGTCAGGGCCAGTAGCACACCTGCTTCTGTGCAGCCATGTGGATAGAGCCTATATCTCTTTATTTCTTGCCTTTTCTCTTTGGTCATTTGCTTTTATTTTTAGTATGCTTATAATTT
>NW_028033786.1:0-10154 GCF_054177405.1 Leptonychotes weddellii
TTGTTGTGTTTAGGCTTCCTGTGACACTTACCACTCAATGGCAGAAGCCAGAATTCTTTGGCTAAGCTGTCCCTGGATGTAGTCACTAAGAGCTTCAGCTCTGAGCTCTAGGAAACTTTAAATATTCCCAGCAGCTGGAAAAAGGCAGTGAAATAGCTTCCAGGGGGAAAGGATGTGGCTCAGGAACAGCTGGGGTTGAAGAGAAGTTACACAAGATGCTCTCCCTCTTGGCTTCCTCCTTTCCTCTCATGCCCTACTTTAACTCATAGAACCTAGCCACTGGAGAAAAGGCACAACAGGCTCCATTTCTCCACACCAAGCTCCAGCCACCAATTTATTTCACCTGCATAAAAATGCTGATAACTTATTCATGGTCAATATGCCACAGGGTATCATTTGTTCTTAAAGATCTTTCTTTGGCCATGGTAAAGTCTCAGGGTCAAGTCTTTTTTTTTTTTTTTTTAATGTTCCGTTTGGGTCAAGTCTTATAATTCTACATTCATGTTCCCTAGGCCCTTGACATAGAGACATAGAGTTTAGGACACATACGAATTCTAGAATTCATATCTAAGAGTGACTTCCAAAATCATTTTATTCTATTTAACAGTTGTGAAATTGTAGGCTATGAATAAGTAACCCATTTTCCCAACTGGATTCTAAGATCCTTGAAAGCAGAACCTTTTCTCGCTTTTTCTGGCATCAAGCATGGTTCTAAGAATACACTGTGTATATCACATATATTCAATTGGTACCTCCCCACAGGGATTAATAAGCTGTCATGACTACAAAATAAGCAAAACGAGGGGCACCTGGCTGGCTCAGTCAGTTAAGCATCCGACTCTTGTTTTCAGCTCAGGTCATGATCTCACGGGTCGGGTCGTGAGATTGAGCCCCACGTAGGCTCCATGCTCAGCAGAGAGTCTACCAGAAGATTCTCTCCCTCTGCCCCTACCCCCACTTGCTCTCTCTTTCTCAAAAAAATCTTTAAAATCAATAAGCAAAAAGATTATCAGTGTTTGTGTGTATGTATGTGTGTATGTGAGAAATGGGTCACACAATTTACTTGGCTTTTCCACTAACAACTTATTTTGAAACTCAATTGACGAATACTCTGACAAGGACTCAGTCAGCCTCTAAACCTCTGAGTCTGGTGGTCAAATACCTTCAGGGCAAAAGCCTCTCTAATTCAGTTGCCTGACCTTATAATTGGAACAGGAGGAATCTTGTCCATTCTACCCCTGGTTAACCACAGAAAGTCCAGAAAACTTTAATTCAAGGATGACCAACTACTGGCAAGAAGGATTAAATGTGGGTTTTGGGGTCAGACACACTGGGGCAAGATGTTTTATGCATCTGAGCTTATTCCCTCCTTCAGCAGACGTGATACACACTTCAGATGATTGCAGTGAAGATCAAATAAGAAAATGGATACTAACTGCCTAGTCATACATCCTTAATTTCTACTTTGTTTTATGGCAGCATTTCCTGTCTAGCTATGGTGAAGCTGAGCCTGACATTAGGGGAGGCGAAGAAACTGCAAAACTGATCCTTCTGAGTTTTATTTCATCAGCCAAGCACAAGGCGATAGTGCATGACTAACAACATGAATGGCCCATTCGATTGCTCATCAACTGAGAGAGAAGAAAACTGGATTTGATGAACTGAATTTAGACAGGCAGGCCAGCATAATGGGTGTTTCACATGGTTTCCAGCCATGTGGACTGATTCTCTGATGCTCATTCCATCTGATAAAGTCTACTTTTTGATAATTCTAACAAAAGAAAGAAATCAGTTGAAAAATCAGCAAGCAGTGAATGAAGAGTCCTTAAAAAACAAACCAGTCTTGCAAAGGAAAAGGAGAGACTGAGAGTCTCAATTTATCTCACTGGAAGAGGATTCTCTCCCTCCCTGTACTTCACAGCTGGAGCCCAGGGAGCAATTTTCCGTGGCTGCTGAGAGAACAATCCGGTAGCACAGATCTGTCTCCTCAGCTGCTCTCCCCACTGCTGCTTCCATCACCCCATCACCCCGGGCCTGGCCGCGGAGCTTCGGGCCCTTTTCCCGGCACACATTAAAGCACTATCTCTGAACCTTAAGAAATAATCAAACTGTGTGCCCTATTTATAAATGTAAAAAGTGTAATCCATTCCTGGAGATCATGATACACCAAACCAGACTTTATCTTCCTTATGTCCCCACTTCTTTGGTTAGTTCTGTGCTCTATTTTCTGCAGTTCCTACCGTGGATGGTGTATACACACACTCACGCACGCACACTCTTTTTGCATTTTCCAATCATTCAATTTCAGTTTGAGTAGGCTTTTAAAACTACGTATACTCACACTTTGGCAGATCCCTACGTCACTGAACTAAAAGGACTAAAATGGTTTCGATTTGAGCCGTTCTGAGTTTGTTGTGAAGAATAACAACAACAAAGCAAACTCAGCATTCACAAAGGCATGACGGGAAGATTGTGAGCGGTCAGACTGTAACAACACTGAGCAAGTCGCCTGCAACTCTAAAGTGGGTCAGAGGTCAGCCAGCCCGATGACGAAGGGATCGTAACCCCCTCTCATGTTTTCTGGGCCTCGGGGTGCCGAACACTCAGTTAATCCCCACAGCCATCTTGATGAGGAACTGAGGCGTGGAGCCTGTAAGGATCTTTCCCTAAATCACAAAACGAATACAATCCCATGTTTAACTCCAGAGCCAGACTTCTTAACTGGGGAGCTATTCTGCTGGAATATAAGTACAATATAATTACCGGGAGTAACACCAAAGCACTCAAAGACATAAAGTATGCATTTCTCTGTGTGTGTGTGTGTGTGTGTGTGTGTGTATGCACACACACATATGCATACATGTGCTAAAGCGATATTCGAAGAGCATTATGAAATACAGTTTAAACAAACCCCAAGGCAGGGATAGATTTGGTTGTAGCTTTCCAGAAGCAGGTGAGTTTGGGGCTGGGCTTTGAACTTGAGGCAGAACATGCGCTTGGCAGAAACCTACCAGCTGGGCATACATTTTTGGGGAGGAGAGTGCCCAGATCTAAGGCCCAGGTTATGCTGAAAAGACAATGGGCAGCTGGGTGCTGCTGACGCTCAGGTAAAGAGAACCAATGGTAGCAGTGCTGTGCACTTTCGAGTAGGATAAACGTAAGGTCAAAGAAATATCTAGCATTTGCTTAAGACACTCAGTTACTGCAGTTCCTGATGAAGAGAACTCTGTAATGGTTTCTGTGAAATTATTCTAGTAACTGTTTATTGGACCACTTGGAGTGGAGAAACTGAAAATGAGGAATAGTTCATAATTTTTAGTAGCCTAAGATAATTGAAGCCTGAGCTGGGGTGGCTATGGAAAGAGTTTTTTGTTTATTTATTTTTATGACCAAGGTCTGCAATCAAGACTTCAGACATTGTGCAATTTCATAATGGCTGAAATGAGTATTCGGCTACAGGGCATGCCACCAAGGGAGCAATCAGAGCTAGACGCACTGGAGTTGGGGCTCATCTATCAGAGATGATTTTAAATCAGTGTGGGCCTGCCTGGATGCAAAAGGGGAGATGCCAGTTGATATGAAACTCCCCTCTTCAAACTGTTCTCACCATTTTATTTCCCTTGGTGTCCCCAGTGATCAAATCCACACAGCGTCAAGGATAAAAGAGAAAATACCCAGTGAAAGCCTGCAAAATGCATCACCCAGAGGACTGGAATGATCAACAAACACAAGAGGATTCTCAACTGTCTGTCTTCCAGACCCTGCCTTCATCTAAGGACCGTGCAGGAGCGCTTACCGCAAACATCCACTCTGGGAGGAAGCGCTCTCCACATAGTGCTTCAGAGCAAGCTGGAACTCTTCCAAGTCCTCTTCTATCACAGACATCTGACGCTGGACAAGCATGATGTGCTGCCAAGGAATAGGCAAGTGTTACAGCCTGGCTGTCATGGAGCCTCGCTTTGGCTGACCCCCTGCAGCCCATCCCTCCCCTCCTCATGAAGCAAACAATTCTCATCTAGAAATATGACCAAAAGGAAGGCCATGACTAATCCAGGTAATACGATCTATACAAGCTGTAATGCAGGCAGGATACCTTTCTCGCCTCTAGTAGCAGGTGCTAAAGACAGTGTCTCCCCATGATATCTTCCCTTTCAAAAGCAGTGGTTCTCAATTAGAAGCACTGAGGAGGTTTCAAAATTGCACTTACATCAGAATCTCTGGAAGTGGGGTCCAAGCACAGTATTTATACAGCCCCCCCCCACAAAGTGACCCTAATGTGCAGCCAGGGCTGGGATGACCAGCCTACAGTCATTTTGAAAGAGTGGTCTTACTCTACACCTGGACAGCTCCAGCTTCACCTTAAATATTTTGTGATATTAGACGTGTGTATCATTACAAACAACCAAATTTCAAAATATGTGTGTTCAATGCTGCATTTCCAAAGGTACATTAACCACCGACCACATACCACAGGCCCTGCTCAAAATCTCCTGCATCAGATGGAGCCTATGTTTAATGGGTCACACTGGGCTGGATGGCAACTGCTTCTTGTAACAAATCCTATTATGTTTATAGCACTTGTAGTTTGAAGATTTCCCTATAGATCTGCCTACGGGCTTCTCATGGCACTTTGATCTCAAGATTGTGCCTTTCCTCTATCAAGAATTAGGAATGAATCATAGAAGTGCAAAAAAAAAAAAGTAAGGATTGGGAGTGAATTATAAAAGTGCAAAACAACAACAATGTAAGGACAATTTAGAATATGAGGAAAATAACCTGCACAATATTACCCAGCTATAGAGTGGTAGAGCCAGAAGTAAGCCCGTGGTTTGCTGTCTCCTCTCCAACGAGCTTCTCACTTCATGTTAATAGCTACCATTGTTGGAGACCAGTTATATCATAGCTATCATATTAGACACTTTATATATTCAATAATTGTTCCTACTTTGTTTTTCTACAGCTAAATGCTAGGTGCTGGGTTCTGGGTATACAGTGACGAATCAAGATAGAATCATTAGTAAATAAATTAACAATGTTGTTTTGTGTTTTTTTAATAAAGATTTTATTTATTTGAGAGAGACAGAGATAGTGACAGAGCGCAGGAGTGGGGAAGAGAGGGAGAAGCAGGCTCCCCACTGAGCAGGGAGCCCAACGCAGGGTTCGATCCCAGGACCCTGGGATCATGACCTGAGCCAAAGGCAGACACTAACTGAGCCACCCAGGCACCCCAAGAAATCAACAAGGTTTGAAAACTATGTCTATGTTATAATTTTAGGTATTGATACTAGCACATGAAACTGCCTATATGTAAACTGACCACAAGTCTACTAAATTCTTGAAAGAAGTGTATTGTCAAATAAATCTTTTTTTAGATTTATTTATTTATTTGACAGAGAGAGACACAGCGAGAGAGGGAACACAAGCAGGGGGAGAGGGAGAGGGAGAAGCAGGCTTCCCGCCGAGCAGGGAACCCGATGCGGGGCTCGATCCCAGGACCCTGGAATCACGACCTGAGCCGAAGGCAGACGCTTAACGACTGAGCCACCCAGGCACCCCGTCAAATAAATCTTTATCCCAGTCTCAAAATCCTTTGATTGCGTAAGCCTTAGGTAATATTTGGGCCTCCAAACTCACATGAACAGGAAGCAGGCTATCAATACCATATAACCCCTAAAAAGGGCAATACTCTCTGATGAGCTGTTCCTGATGTGGTCATGGAGGTAAATGAACCAAAAAGAAACTCTCAAAACAACAACAATGGAAACAGAGTTCCTCCCAGAATGGAGATCCAGTGTCTAATCACAGAACTTCCTTCACTGACAAGTATCTTCCCAGCATGAATTCACTGTTGCAATGAACCAGTGAATGCTGTATGCTTCCTATCCGTGCCTTTCCTGAATTACAGTTTTTATGACATTTCTCCTGGCCCAGTTTTATCATTGTATATTTTATCTGTGTGTTTGGGGGTTGTAGCGAGGGGATATAACTTATTTTTTTATTCATAAATGTGTCAGACCGCAAGGGACTACATCTTGATCTTACAGGGAGGACTGATCATCACCCAGGAATGCCAGACTTTGAGCTAGAAGCAGTAACTGGAGGAGACTTAGGGTGGTCTCCCTTGTGAAGGGGTCTATGTGTTCTATATATGTGAAAAGAATATTTGATGATCAGAAGGCTCACTGTGGCAGAAACTCCAAACTATTCCCCCAAAATCCATTTCCTCTTCTTTCTAGGTAGAGTTAGAGTACATAGTCCATCATCCTTTACAGTTAGGTACAACCAACTGATGGGTTTTCACCAATAGAATACGAGCAGAAGTGCTGTGTATTGCTTTCAGGCCAAGACTTTCAAGAGGGATGTGAACCCCCTCCACGTTCTCGTCCCCTTTTCTGTTGATAGAATGACCTGCCTTAGGAATAGCAGAGCCATATTTGAGAGGAGCTTGTGTCCCTGAATCATTGTGTGGACTGTTTTACTGGGCAAGGAAAAAACTTTTATTATATTGGAATCATTTTCCATTTGGGTCTATTTGTTTCCACAGCCCAGTCACCTTAGTGAGTTTGGTAATTTTAATTGAGCTTTGTTTTATTTCCCTTTAGGATCAGAGATCAAGAATCAGTAGATATGAGCCTATAACTATCTCCTAAGATTATGTAATGAACAATCAGCCTCCTGTACCACTCTCCCAGGACCTGGTTTTAGTATCAGTAACGAAGAGTTTAAGTTAATCTCTGCCAAAATAACTGTGGACATGTTCTTTTGGCAGAAATCTACAGAGACTTCTTGATCATGTATTTGTGATTAACAATGACTCAGATGATTTCTCATGGGCTTTCCTAGTGAGATATATAAATATATCTACCTATTCCACTGAAATTCTTTTAGTCTGAAGGCAAGTCTTATTGTGATCTAAATTGCAAACATGAATAGAATCCTTCACTACTCCCTGAAGGCATGCCCTTTGAAATGTGACTTTTTAGCTTCTTCTATCAAAACATAGATCTGATTTCCCTTTCCCTTGGATCTGGGCCAGTCTTATAACTTGCTTTGGTAGAGGAGTCCTAATATCTTCATGACATTTCTGTGTGTCCCTTATGTCAAATACACAGTCTGAGATCCTTACTGAAATCTGGTGTGAATGGCCAGCCCAGAGCATTTTTGTTTCTCTGCTTTAGAAAGGGTAGTGAACCCTTTATTATTTACTCAATGTTATTTTGTTATGATGGAATTATGGTGGAATATTTACAGAATAGTTTTTGCTAGTCACATCAGGTTAGCTGCATCCACCTTCGAATTTTTTTGTTTTTGTTTTTTGTTTTGAGAAATTTCAGCTTTTTACATCTCTGGAGACAGGAATATTTTAAATGCAACTAATTTGTTTCATGTTTTCTAGCTCTATTTACTACATTTACAATTGTGTTCCAAGCATGTCTTCAGAATAACAGCCTTTCTTGTGTGCTCTTGTTCAATCTTGTAATAGCTATTGCAAAGCAAAACTATGTTTTAATAGTTCCTGACATATTTGGTGGCAATAACTCCCAATACACATGATATTGTATGGCAGGATTAATTTACTTCAAAAATATTATTATTCACAGACTTTATGAGGGTAGAAGGGCAGAAAAGTATATCAGATTTGTAAACTCCTACTGCATAAGCTATTCTGGTATAAACAACAATAACGCGCTCAAGAAAAGTTACAGCTTTTGAAAAACACCAGAATGGGATCAAACCTTGTTTAAAATTATACTGACTCCAAAAAGAACCCTTTTGAATATAGAAATATCTAGGAAATCATCTTTTTCTAATAGTTGTTTGATAAGAAGTGCCGTGCAAGGCATACCATGGCACCAAGCAGAAAGGATTTGGTTGGGTAAATACACCTGGCTAGATCCAGGATGTGTGGTCTGGATGTGGTCTGGATGGATTCCCTTCAAAAACTATATTGACCTTTCAGTGATTCATACTCCCTGCCTAGTACTGGACAGCTAGAAGACAATAAATTACCCCCACATTTTCCATGAGTCATAAAGTCACAATCTTGGATCTTAGATCTGGGTTTATCTCTGATGTATGTTTCCTATTCTAACAAGAGTAAAATTATGAATTCTGAAGGTTGCGATCTTTATAACATGCTTGTAACAAATCATTTGGAACATTTTGATCTTCCTACACAGCCCCTTAGTGTTGTTGTTTTAGTGCAACATTTGAAAAATTCAATGTTATAAGAGATACGTAAATATTTTTTCAAACTCCTATTTATTCTTTTTGACTTCACCTTAAATACTATGTCATTCTTGAAGCATTCCCTGGCCTCCTAAATTAGGGTTGTGTTCCCTTGCTGTGCAAATCTATACTTTTCTATAATAATCCTCATCACAGTGTACTGTAGATCATCATTGAATCACTGCAGGTCCTTCTGGTCTGTCTTGTAGCGCCTGTAATATTCACCACTTTATCTCCAGGCCCTCCCCTAGGGCCTGACACATAGCTGGTGATCGGGTTATTCATGGCACAAACAAGAAAAAGCTGCTTTTGCTTTTAGCCAGTGACCATTCTTTTTTTTTTTTTTTTTTTTAGAGTTAGCTTATTTTATTGAGCAACAACAAAATACCATATAGCATGCAGGTAACCAGCAACTGGCTACAAATTTCTGTGAGGATTTTTAGCTCTATTATATGGCATTGAACCTACGGTTGTTATGAATCATCCTACTGTTAGTAAATGGCATATACTCCATTTTTATCACTAGTTAACTGAGCTTGCTCTGATGTCCTGTTATGCTTAATTCTGTATCAGGCTTATTCTGATCATCTATTCTTCATAATTTTTATTTTATTTTATTTTAATTTTTTTTATTCTTATGTTAATCCCCGAGCCAGTGACCATTCTTAAAAGCTCTTTAATAAATGTTATTTATGCACTATTCGTTCCGGGAAAGGATTTGAGGTGGTCCCGCTCACTCCAGAGCCCTGCATCATTTTCTTTCATCTACCTCCATCATCCTGTCCTCTTTCCTTTCCCCTTTAAGAGCAAAGAGTACACGTTTAAAAAAAAAAACTTAGCTTCACTTTTACTAGCTATGAGGCCTTGAACCCGTTACTTCATCTTTTCATCCTAAGTCACCAAATGAAATTGGAACAGTGGTACTTATATCACAGAGTTTGGGGGAAGATTAAATGGAATAGTGTATGTAAAAATTTTGCCCAGGATAGATACTCAATAGACATTACTTCTCATACTCTGCTCACTGAGGAAAAAAAAAAGGACCTAAAAAAAAAAAAGAAGAAATCATATCCTAGACTCATCATTATGTAATGATTCACGTTCCAGAAAACTAGCTACGGCAGCTAGTAGGGTTTGGGACTTTGGCTGTGTGCTTAAATAAGCCTACCAGATACTACCGTTCTGCTTTAAGGCTAGGAAATCTCATGAAAATGAGTCATCTGTCAGCTCACAACCTCACTGGCAAAGAACAACTCCACTTTAGTGTCCAGAGATGCACCAAACACTGGAGTGGGACTATGACACAGTGTGGGGTGCAGGTCTAGTGGAGAACTGCTGGTGTCTGGCTAGGGTATCGAAATCCTTCCACACCTTAATTTTCCATCTGCAGAGCGGGGTTAATGATGGCTCCACTTCATATGGTTCTGACGAGGATGGAGTGAATTACAGATTGTGTGTTTGGCACAGTACTCAGCACATAGCAAAGGCTCAGTAAAGACTAGCTTTTAAGAAATAAAATCTATCATAACCATATATTCTTTGCTTTCTGGTATGGAATTTATTTTTCAGGGTTCTCATGTATTCACTAATGGAAAAGGAAAATCACCTCTCTAGTCAAAGAAGACTAAAACTGGTTTTGGACACCAAGAGAAATCACTGAGCCCAGAGGAGCATGCGATGCTGGGTGCTGGCTGTGAACAGTGGAGATCTGTTTTAGTCACTCTGAATCGGGGAGGTTTTTTTTTTTTTTTTTCCCCATTTCTTATTCATACCTTTTATTTCTACTACATTATTTTTTTTTATTTTATTTTTTTATTCTTATGTTAATCCCCATACATTACATCATTAGTTTTAGATGAAGTGTTCCATGATTCATTGTTTGTGCATAACACCCAGTGCTGCATGCAGAATGTGCCCTCCTCAAT
>NW_028033787.1:0-546 GCF_054177405.1 Leptonychotes weddellii
GTTGCCACCAAAATTCTTTAGTTATAATTATCTTCTGTCCCTATATGTCCTTTGTCAAGGTTCTCTTTCCTAACATGAGAAATCAGACTGGCCTGATTTCCACAGCCTGGTTTCCTGGTTTCCACAGCCACCTCTGAAGCTGGAGACCATGTCCAGTGAACATGTGGAGTGGAGAGGTGGCTTGGTGAGTCCAGCTGGGCAGACAAGAACAGCATCTATTACTTTGCCATCTTCTCTCTCCACCACACAACATTCCTCTGCTTTGAGCAGGTAAATATGCCAACTGCATTCACATTCCAGTACCAACAATGCCATTAGCTCCCTTTGTCAGCAAACTTATAAGTATTAGTGAACATAGTTGCTTTTCCTGCAAGAACATGAGCAGGAGAACTGTATTTTGATTTTGCATCTTTTTAGCCCAAGCCCAGGAAGCCCACTCAGCTCAGGAAACAATGAAGAGCATCATCTTCAATTCATTTCTCTTTGAATCTGGGTCTCATCCTGACAAAAGTGTGAGGAAAAATGTATGTGTGTGTGTGTGTGTGT
>NW_028033788.1:0-546 GCF_054177405.1 Leptonychotes weddellii
CTGAATGTCTACTAGACACCGTGTGCTGTGGGTACAGTGAACAAAACAGGCAAAAATTTCTGCTTTCACGGAGCTTTTATTTTGGTGGAGGTATACGGATGAGTAGGTTTTACACAATGTGATGGGTGTTTCAGGAAAAGAAGTGAGAGAGGAGGCCAGGGTAACCTGGAGGAGTGGTCAGGCATAGTTTGCATTTCACACAGGCTTATCAAAGCAGGTAAGGAGGTGAGCATTTGAAGAGGTGAGAGAGAGAAATCTGTGGATGTCTGGGGAAGAGTGGATGAAACAGCAGGTGCAAAGGGCCAGAGGTGGGCACATGCTACTTACGTCTGGAGATTAAGAAGGAGGCGATACGGGCATATGTATTCTTCAGAAACCTGGAAAGTAATATTGAAGAGAAGACCAAGGCTTGGGTGAGGTTGAGGAGCTTGACTAAGAGTCTATGCTCTTAACCACTGCACGCACCTGCTTCCACCATCCCAGGGATCGCTTTGGTGCCATGGAATCCACCCTGTTTAATGTGAGGATATCCGAACCTTCCTTAGG
>NW_028033789.1:0-546 GCF_054177405.1 Leptonychotes weddellii
TGTTACAGTCCTTTATCAGATGGGTCTTTTGCAAATATGTTTTCCCAGATTGTGGCCTGTCTTCTAATTCTCTTGATATTGTCTTTTGCAGAGCAGAAGATTTTAATTTTAATGAAGTCCAGCTTATCAATTACTTGTTTCATGTACATGCCTTTGGTGTAGTATCTAAAAAGTTATCACCATACCCAGGGTCATCTAGGTTTTCTCCTATATTATTTTCTAGGGGTCTTATAGTTTTGCATTTTGCATTTAGGTTTGTAATTCATTGAGAGTTAAGTTTTGTAAAAGTAATTTTGGTATTTCTAAGGTATGATATAGGTTTCTAGGATTGGAGTCCTAGTTTACAACATCATGGCTATAGGAACTAAGGGTTTTATTTATATGTGCTTGCTTTTTAACCATCCAGGAATCAGGTCATATGTTGGAGATTATCTGCTCAAGTGGTTCCCAAACATCTCTCTTTAAATTGGTTTCACTAGAATGAGATGGTTGGATAGTTAGGTTTGTTGTTTAAAAATTAATTCTCAGGAGCAAATAGTCAAACCA
>NW_028033790.1:0-546 GCF_054177405.1 Leptonychotes weddellii
CCATACTGTCTTGATGATTATAGCTTTGTAATAGGGCTTGAAGTCCGGAATTGTGATGCTACCAGCTTTGCTTTTTTCAACATTCCTCTGGCCATTTGGGGTCTTTTCTGGTTCCATACAAATTTTAGGATTATTTGTTTGTATAATCCTTTTAATTAGCTAACATTTTATTAAGGATTTTTGTAGCTATGTTTTTCAGTGATATTGGCCTTTACTTTTCTTGTTGTTCCTTGGTATCAGAGTAATGCTGGCTTTGTAAAGTGACCATTGGTTTTTGTAAAATGAGTTTTGAAGCATTACTTCCTCTTTCACAGAAGGCATACATGTAAAAACATTTATGAAGTCTATTTCAAGTTGATAACAACTTAAATTTGAGTGCATTCTAAAGTATGTCTTGTGTTTTTGATGTCACAATTTGTATCTTTTTATCTTGTGTATACCTTAGCAAATTGATGTAGTTATTTTTTTTTACTACCTTTTTTTAGCCTTTATACTGGATTCCTAAGTGATTGAATCTCTATTGTTCTGAAATTTGCCAGGTATTTT
>NW_028033791.1:0-546 GCF_054177405.1 Leptonychotes weddellii
TTTTGGCTGCAGGGTCACTTCACAGACTTGGCTAAAGTCTAAAAGTCACACTGAGATGGTCTGGAAATCAGCCCTGTGCCCTGATCTCGCCCCCAACCACCACCACACGTATTTGCAGAGGCAGTGGCATCTGAGCTGGCCACAGGGAGACCCGTGACGGGATGACAATATTTCAAGGAGACCTTATCACTCCCAAGAAGGAGCTCTTACCATTCATTCTTTTATTCATTCATAACGGACAATGTCTTCTAAAAAATTATAATGCTCAATGCTTGCCAAGATGCATTAAAACTGATACTCTTATATGCTGTTACATATGCCTATAAATGTCCAAAAATAGGGGATTGGTTCCTGGAATAAGCTATTGTACATCTTTCCAAAGAATACTCTTCAGTCATGGAAAAGTATGTGTGATTTATGAGGTGGGGGATGAGGAGGAAGCAGCTTTCAAAACAGTGTGGACATTCCAGACTTCAAGCTCTATTACAAAGCTGTCATCATCAAGACAGCATGGTACTGGCACAAAAACAGGCACATAGATCAATG
>NW_028033792.1:0-546 GCF_054177405.1 Leptonychotes weddellii
AAATTCATATTGCAAAAGAAAACTTGCTACTATTATCCATTGTAATCCATGATCATGTAATAGAAACTTGTGGGAAAAATGTGGGTTACTCTACTACACTTTAAAGCTTTAGTTTTACCATTTCTTCACCATTATCATTAATTTATAAAACACTCAGTTTTGTTATTTGTATTTTTTTAGGAATGTAAGTTTCTTTTAAGGAATTTTTTTCAAATCCCAGAGATGTAAATCTAAATCTTAGCCCTGATAGATCCTATACACAAGCCCATAGGCAAGTACTTTTAATCTTCCCAATCTTCAATTTCTTTGTTGGTTAAAAGAGGAATAATTACAATAGTTAAATAACAAGCAGTGAGGGTAGATCTCTATACTGTGCAACACTACCAAAGCAACTATATTGGGATCTTCTCAATCCCTCCGACACACCATCAGAGATGTGTGTCAGGGAGCATCAGTCTTGCTTTTCTGAGCATCAGGGAGCTCAGTCTTGGATTGGGAAGAGGCATGGAGGGCATAGGAACAGTGGACAACTCAGACTTGAGCACA
>NW_028033793.1:0-546 GCF_054177405.1 Leptonychotes weddellii
GCTCTGCCGGGCTGTGGGAGAGTTTGCCTCCGGTCATCCTGGTGGGCTCTCTCACTCCCCTTCCGGCCCGTCCCCTCCAGCTGCTGGGGAGAAGGCTCTTACACTGTCGTGCACACCCCAGTGTCCAAGGTGCAAGGTGAGGCCGAGCCACGCTCGGGGTCCCACACTTCCTGAAGGGTCATTCTTGGGGGCCGGGTCAAGGACAGATGGAAGGAGCAGGCCCTGGTGGATCCCGGGGCTGGAGGTCCCTGCCCTGCCCCACTTCCTGCTTGTGTGACCCCTGGCAGGTCACTTCAATTTCTGTAACATTTGGATGTCTCAAAGCCCCCCACGTCCACCCAAACACCCACAATGACTATGTGAAGTGTCACCTGGGAGAGCACTGGGTTGGTGACTCAGAGATGCTGGCCCTCAGGAGGCCACTTACTAAATCTCGTCAGCCCCCTTCCCCTCTCCCCTGACTACTTTGTATCCCTCTTCATGCCCCCCCCGCCGCCGCCCCCGAGCGCCTTGGCCCTTGCCCTCTGCCAGGGAGTTTGTGCCCGC
>NW_028033794.1:0-546 GCF_054177405.1 Leptonychotes weddellii
GAATCATGGAACACTACATCTAAAACTAATGATGTAATGTATGGGGATTAACCTAAGAATAAAAAATAAAATTAAATTTAAAAAAAAAAATAAATTCTATAAGAATTTCCAGGATCTTTTAATGCTTCAAAAACCAGCATCATGATTCTCAAGGAGAAGCACAGCAATCCTGGGAATTCTGTCCGAGTTCCTCCACGTTAGCAGTTTCATCTTTTCCAAGAACTGCGAACGACCACATGGAATACATCCATGAGAAGGCTAGAAAACACTGAGATCTTAGGAAAGCAAATTCCCTAACATAAATGAATTCTTTGTCAGTGGGCTGCTGAAATTATCATGGAGACTGAAGCACAGAAACCAAAAAGAAAATCAAGTCACTAAAGAATGCCTAAAAGCTACAAAATAGCAGGGAGATTCCCCAAAAAAGCAAAAAAAAAATGGAATTACCATATGATCCAGTAATCACACTACTGGGTATTTACCCAAAAAATATGAAAACACTAATTCAAAAAGATATATGCCCCCCTAGGTTTACTGGCAATAGCC
>NW_028033795.1:0-546 GCF_054177405.1 Leptonychotes weddellii
GAGAGAGGGAACACAAACGGGGAGTGGGAGAGGGAGAAGCAGACTCCCTGCCGAGCAGGGAGCCCGATGCGGGACTCGATCCCGGGACTCCAGGAGCATGACCTGAGCCGAAGGCAGTCGCTTAACCAACTGAGCCACCCAGGCGCCCGAGTGATCTGTATTTTTATACGCTAAATCTGACAACCTGCTCAGAGGACATCTCATCTGCCCTCCTCAGCCTGTGGACCCCCAGATATGCTGGATAGTGGCCACGGGTCCCAGATTTTCCAACAACCCACCTGGAAAACCATGCCCCACTGTTAGATGACCTGCCCTGATTTCGGTCTGGCAAATAGTAGGCTGAATGTCAGTCAGTTAGATGCAGATTTTCAAAGGGGCTCTCATCCACCTGGCCTGTACTTTCACATCAGTCCTGCTCTGGAATGCATTTAAGTGGACTCCCAATACACGTAAGGGGCTTGGAAGTCATTTCCAGCAACCTTTCTCGTGGCAATGTAAGATGTGCCTCAAAACAAGGTGCAAATGAGCCCATGTGAAACAAATACG
>NW_028033796.1:0-546 GCF_054177405.1 Leptonychotes weddellii
AGTTCCATCCATGTCGTTGCAAATGGCAAGATCTCATTCCTTTTGATGGCTGCATAATATTCCATTGTATATATACACCACATCTTCTTTATCCATTCATCGACATCAGCAGGAATATTAATATTGTGCTAGAGCAGAGCAAAATGGGACAAGGAGATGATGGGATGGCGATTGCATAATGGATTTGTGAGAACTATCATCTGAAGAAAGAGGGCCTTATCATCTATGAGAATATTTCATTTTATGAATAAGAATGTTACATTTTGTTTAAGTGATTTAAAATTTTATTTTAGGGGGATGAAGGAGTGCACTTGTTGAGATGAGCATCGGGTATTGTATGGAAGTGTTGAATCACTATGTCGTGCACCTGAAACTAATATTACACTATGTTAACTAACCAGGATTTAAGTAAAAATGTAAAAAAAAACTTTTTAAATTTTTAAGTGAGAAGTTACACGTAAAGTGCTCGGGATGGCGCCTAGCACATAGTGGGCACTCAGTGGCTGTTTTTGTGGTTATCACAAGTATTATTAGGGGTTCCATATT
>NW_028033797.1:0-10154 GCF_054177405.1 Leptonychotes weddellii
GGGATGCAGGGGGAGGGAGAGAGAATCTCAAGCAGGCTCCACGTTCAGCACAGAGCCTCGAGTGGGGCTCAATCTCATGACCCCAAGATCATGATCTGAGATGAAATCAACAGTCAGATGCTTAACCGATTGAGCCACCCAGGCATGCCTCCTTTGACATTTTCTATTAAAAAAAGGGGGGGGGGCGCTAAAGAAGATGGCAGAATAAAAGGATCCAAGGATCACCTCCTCCCATAAACACACGAAGGCAACAACTACACATAATGCAACTCACTCTGAAAACAGCCTGAGAAGGGCAGAGCAGATCTTCCACAGCAAAGGACATAAAGAAAAGGCCACATCAAGAAGGGCAGGAGACTGGAGAGGGAGATGAACCACGAGAGACTATGGACTCTGAGAAACAAACTGAGGGTTCTAGAGGGGATGGGGGTGGGGGGATGGGTTAGCCTGGTGATGGGTATTGAGGAGGGCACGTTCTGCATGGAGCACTGGGTGTTATGCACAAACAATGAATCATGGAACACATCAAAAACTAATGATGTAATGTATGGTGATTAACATAACAAAACAAAAACAAAGCAAACATACAAATAAATAAATAAAATAAAAATAAAAAAGGGCAGGAGAGGAAGCGACCCAGGCGGGAACCAAAACCCTGCATGGCAGCAACCCACAAAAGGGAGAGAGATCACAGGCAGGAAGGCACTCCTTGAGAAGTGGGGGGTCAAGCTTCAAATCAGGCACCCCCAGCCCTGGGAACCTGCACCAGGAAGAGGAGTCTCCATGTCCGGCCTTGAAAATCAGGGGCTTAGCTCCAAGAGCTTTGAAAATCAGCAGGGCTCCAAGACAGCCAGAGAGAGATGGGAACCAGAGTCCCTACTTTTAAAGGGCCAGTACACTATATCGTGCAACCCAACACAGCACGGAAGCAGCAGTTGGAAAAGTGCCTGAGGTATACCAGAAGGAGATTTACTGACTAATTTTAGGATGTGTGCCAGAGAGGCAAGGATCTGCAGGAGCTTTCTCTGGGAACAGGGGTACTGCTGGATGCCATTTTTCTTGCCTTCATTCTGCCTAGCTAGCCAGACACTCGTGAGAACCAGTTCTGACACTCTCCCTCTACCTAGCACTGCTTGCCCCACACAGGTGTTCCCCTGCAGACCCACCCCATGTAACACACCCTTGCTGGCCCCATCCAACCACACCAGCAGCAAGCCTCAATCAGACCCAGCATACATCTAGAGTGCCTGCTGCCGTACCGTAGCTGGTAGGCAGACCCAGCTGGGACCACTGCCCCTCCAAAGACACCATCACCCTTGCACACCTGTGGGCAGCCTCAGCCAAGACCCCCGCCTTCCAGAGCAGTCCCCTCAGGACGGAGGAGCTGGTTGCATCCAGTTGCATATTGGCAGAGGCTGCCGCCAGGCCTCTCAGTCAGTGGTGTAGGGGGCAAACCCTGCCAAACAAGGCAGTCACAAGAGTCCTAGCTGGTCTTTGCAGACAGCAAGGCTGACCCCACTGAGCAGTGCACCCATAGCCGTAGCAGCCCTACCACAACAGGAGGGCATACGCAGCCCAAACAGGAAACACCCTGGAGGACCTGATTCTGGTGACCAGGGGCTACTGCACTACTGGGCACCACAGAACACCTTCTACATAAGGCCACTACTTTCAAGACCAGGAGACACAGCTGACCCACTTCACAGAAAAGACATAGAGAGTCAGACAAAAACACGGCGACAGAGGAATATGATCGAAATGATAAATCAAGACAAAACCCCAGAAAAAGAGCAAAACAAATGCCAATATACAATCTACCTGATAAAGAGTTCAAAGTAATGGTCATAAAGATGTTCACTGAACTAGAGAGAAGAATGGATGAACTCAGTGAGAACTTCAACAAATGGATAAAAAAACAAAAAAAAAGAACAAGTCAGAACTGAAAAATACAGTAACTCAAAAATACACTAGAGGGTCAACAGCAGTTTAAAGAATGTAGAAGATCACACCAATGATCTGGAAGACAGGGTCACAGAAAGCAACCAAGTGAACACCAAAAAGAGAAAAGTGACACCATCAAGTATAACAACATTCTCCCAGAGAAAATAGCAAGAGGCAGAAAATTTATTTGAAGAAATAATAGCTGAAAACTGCCCGAACCTGGGGAAAAAAAACAGACATCCAGGTCCATGAGGCATAGAGAACCCCAAACAAGATGAAACCAAGGAGTTCCACACCAAGACACATACAATTAAAATGCCAAAAATTAAATACAGAGAATCTTAAAAGCAGCAAGAGAAAAGCAAACGGTTACATACAAGGGAAAGCCCATATGGCTATCAGCTTATTTTTCAGAAACTTTGCAGACCAGAAGGGAGTGGCAACATATATTCAAAGAGCTGAAAGAAAAAAAACCCTACAACTAAGAATACTGTACCCAGCAAGGTTATCATTTAGAATGGAAAGAGAGAATAGAGAGTTTACAAGACAAACAAATTGAAGGAGTTCATCACCACTAAACCGGCCTTACAAGAAATGTTAAAGGGAATTCTTTAAGTGGAAAGAAAAGGCTGTAACTAGAAGAAAATTGTGAAAGGAAAACTTCACTGGTAAAAGCAAACACATAGTAAAGGTAGTATATCAATTAGTTATAAAGCTAGTATGACAGTTAAAAGACAAAAGTAGTAAAATCAATTACATCTATAAAAATGAGTCAAGGGACACACAAAATAAGATGTAAAATATGATGTGACGTACATAAAATGTGGAAGGGAGTAAAAAAAACAGCGCATTTAGAATATGTTCAGGCTTAAGTGAAATCAACTTAATACAGACTGCTAGATACACAGAATGTTATTCATAAGCTTCCTGGTAACCACCAAACAAAAACCTGTAATATAAAGAGAGAAAGAGAGAGAGAGAGAGAATGGAATCCAAGCATAATTAATGAAAATCATTAAACCACAAGGAAAGAGAGCAAGAGGGGAAAAGAACAGGAAACTACAAAATCAACCAGCAAACAATTAACAAAATGGCAGTAGGTACATACCTATCAATGTCTTTAAATGTAAATGGTCTGAATGCTCCAATCAAAGACAGGGTGACAGAATGGATTAAGAAAAAAAAAAAAAACAAAGGGTGCATGGGTGGCTCAGTTGGTTAAGCATCTGCCTTCGGCTCAGGTCATGATCCCGGGGTCCTGGGATTGAGTCCCGCATCAGGCTCCCTGCTCAGCAGGGAGTCTGCTTCTCCCTCTGCCCCTCCCCCACTCATGCTCACTTGTGCACTCTTTTCCAAATAAAATCTTTAAAAAACAAAAACAAGCCCCACCAATCTGCTGCCTACAAGAGACTCACGCAGACACATACAGACTGGAAGTGAGGGGATGGAAAAAGAATTTCCATGCAAAGGGAAGTGAGGGGGTGTGGAACTGGGGTACAATGTTTCTATCAGTCAAAATAGAATTTAAAACAAAGACTGTAGCAAGAGACAGAGAGCAATTACATAATAATAAGGGGCTCAATCCCACAAGATGCTATAACAACTATAAATATTTATGCACCCAACACAGGAACACCTGAATATATAAAACAAATATTAATGGATGTAAAGTGAGAAACTGACAGTAACACACTAATACTAAAGGACTTTAACACCAACTAATATCAATGGTTAGATCCTCTGGAAAGAAAATAAGGAGGGGCGCTGGGTGGCTCAGTCGTTAAGTGGCTGCCTTCAGCTCAGGTCATGATCCCAGGGTCCTGGGATCGAGCCCCGCATAGGGCTCCCTGCTCCGAGGGAAGCCTGCTTCTCCCTCTCCCTCTCCCACTCCCACTGCTTGTGTTCCTGCTCTCGCTATCTCTGTCTCTGTCAAATAAATAAATAAAATCTTAAAAAAAGAGAAAATAAATAAGGAAACAGCAGCTCTGGTGACACGAGAAAGATCAGAGCAGAAATAAATGAAAATAGACACTTAAAAAATAAAAGATCAATGAAACAAAGTTTGTTCTTAAAAAAAAAAAAAAAAAAAGGCAAAACTGACAAATCTTTAGCCAGAATCATTAACAAAAAAAGAAGTCTCAAATAAAACCAAAAATGAAAGAGAAGTTAAAACAGACAACACAGAAATACAAAGGATAAGAGACTACTACAAAAAATTACATCCAACATATTGGACGACCTAGAAGAAATGGATATATTCCTAGATACATACAATCTTCCAAGACTAAATCAATTGGGACTACATCCAACTAAAAGGCTTTTGCATAGCAAAAGTAAACCATCAACAAAACAAAAAGGCAACCTACTGAATAGAAGATCTTTGCAAATGATATACCTGATAAGGGATTAACATCCAAAATACATAAAGAATCCATACAACCCAACAGCAAAAACCTAATAATCCAATTTAAAAATGCACAGAGGACCTGAATAGACATTTTCCAAGAAAACATACAGATGACCAACAGGCACATGAAAATAGAGATACTCAACATCACTCATCAACAGGGAAATGCAAATCAAAACCACAGTAAGATATCATCTCCCACCAGTCAGAATGGCTAGTATCAAAAAGACAATAACAAGCTTTGGTAAGGATGTGGAGAAAAGGTAACTCTCCTGCACTGCTGGTAGGATTGTAAAGTGGTGCAACCATTATGGAAAACAGTATGGAGGTTCCCTAAAAAATTAAAAATAGAAATACCATATGACCCAATAATTCTACTTCTGGGTATTTATCTGAAGAAAATGAAAACACTAATTTAAAAAGATATTATGCACACCTATATTTACCGCAGTATTGTCACTGACCCTTGAACAATGTGAAGGTTAGGGTGACTGACCCCTGCACAGTCAAAAACCCCTGTATTATTTTTGACATCCCCAAAATTTAATTAGTAATAGCCTACTGTTGAGCAGAAGCCTTACTGATAACATAAATAGTCGATTAACACATACACTGTATGCTATCTGTATTCAAAGGTAAACTATATTTACAATAGGCAAGATACGGAAGCAACCTAAGTGTCCATCAACAGGTGAATGGTTAATTTCATTCTGAAGGATGTTTGCTGGTTTCTGTTGTGAGAGTTGCATTTAATACCTGCTAAGACTCATCCTGATCTCAGCTTTTTGAGCTAATAATCAGAGGACGTGATTTCAAAAAATAACACAAGAAGGGTTTTCAAGTAGATTCTGCATATGCTTCTGTTTGTTCTATGCTGCAAATAATAATATTGTTACTTGGCAATGTTTTGATGGCTTTGTTCTCAGGTCATATGCCTTTTTCTCTTGCAAAGACAAGATTGTTACTAGCACTGTGAAATAAGTTGGACAGAGAAAGACAAATACCATATGATTTCACCCATATGTAGAATCTAAAAAACAAGACACGTGAACAAACAAGTAAACTTAAGAAGAAACAGACTCATACATACAGAGAACAAATCAGAGGTTGCCAGAGAGGAGGTGTGGAGGGGAATGGTGAAATGGATGAAGGGAATTGAGAGGTACAAACTTCTAGTTGTAAAATAAATTAAGTCATGGGGGGGGCACCTCGGTGGCTCAGTCGGTTGAGGGTCCAACTCCTGATTTTGGCTCAGGTCCTGATCTCAGGGTGATGGGATCAAGCCCCGTATCAGGCTCCAGACTGGGTGATATGGAGCCTGCTTGAGATTCTCTCCCTACACCCCTCCCCCCCCAAAATAAAATAAAGTCACAGAAATGAAAAGTATAGCATAGTGAATATAGTCAATAATATTGTAATAACTTTGTGTGGTGACAGTGGGTAACTACACTTATCATGGTGAGCACTGAGTAAAGAATATAACTGTCAGATCACTATGTTATACACCTCAGACTAATATTATATGTCAACTATACTTCAATTTAATAAATCTCCTGCTGGGGCACCTGGGTGGTGTAATCTGTTGACCATCTACTCTTGGTTTTGGCTCGGGTCATGATCTCATAGGTCATGAGATCGAGCCCCTGTCTGGGCTCCACACTCAGCATGGCGTCTGCTTGAGCTTCTCTCCCCCTCTCCCTCTGCTCCTCCCCCACACTCTCTCTAAAATGAATAAATGTTTAAAAAAAGTAAAAATTTTAAAAATTAAAAATCTCCTGCCTTTAAAAAAAAAAAAACTTACACTTCATTAAAAAATGCAGCTCTCACCTCCATCACCCTAATTTCCTTCTCTGCTTTATTATTCTTCAAAGCACTAGTCATGTTTTAATATACCATGTAATTTACCCATCTGTTTACGGTTTCTCTCTTCCGCTAAACCTAAGGTCTAAGAATGTCTGGGTGTCTTTCTGCTGTGTTGATGGTTCTAGCTCTACCACCTAGAACTGTGTGCCTCGCCCACAGCAGGTGCTCAATAAATACTCACTAAATGAATGAATGAGTGAATGAATGAGTTACTGGAAGGGCCTGAGAGGGTCCACGAACTCGATGAAATTATAGTAAAGGGCCCACAGCTTTCATGAGATTTCAAAAGGGGTCAGGATTGAAAAGAGTTTCAGAACCACTAACCTGGCAAGTTCTCAGAGATTCAACCCAATTTCTAGATTATCTCCAAATCCTTAGAATGCACAGATGTATTTCTGCCTTCATGTGATCACTCATTTCCCACGTGAAATAAAACAAAACTAAAGTTACCATTGTTTACTTCTGCAGTTTTAGAACCTGTGGCTCAGAAAACCGAAGAAGGGCGCTTGGGTGGCCCCATCAGTTCAGTGTCTGACTCTTGATTTCGGCTCAGGTCATGATCTCAGGGTCATGAGATTGAGCCTCATGTTGGGCCTGCACTCAGTGCCGAGTCTCCTTGGGATTCTTTCTCTCCCTCTGCCCCGCCCCCCACTCGTGCACATGTGCATTCTAAATAAATAAATAAATTCTTAAAAAAAAAAAAAAAAAAGGGAAGAAATATACCCCAAAGAGGTAGACTATCCATCTTGGCCTCCAGCCCTACCCCTCCTCTTCACAGCTACGTTCCATGTTGCTCTTCATATGGGTTCTCCAGAAGGAGAAAACAAGTGTGTGTGGGGGGTTCTTGTTCCTTCCATTCTCGAAACTGAAACATGTAGTAAGGTTTTATCTATTAATGCCCTGCCTCATTCTAATAAGGTGTTGGAAAAGTATTATTTACATTAATCAATTTGTTAACTACGATTAATACTGTGAACATTCCTTAGCATCAAAGTGAAAACATCAGGGTCTTTTTTTTTTTGTTAATCCCATATCCTTTAAAAAAAAAAGGAAAAGAAACATTTACCAAGGTGAAAGATCTACCACCATCACCCCACCCCCCATTCCCCAACCACCTCCACCCCTGTTGCCCTTCCCACCACAGATCAAGCCGTCAAGGATGCCCCCACTCTTTTCATCCCATCCCCCACTTCCAACATCAAGTTCCGTCTCTCCCCACTCCCACAAAGCCTGGCAGGACAGGGGAGACAGGTGGCGGAGAGGGGCAAGAAATTAAGAAAGGTGGAAGGAGAGGGGGAAAAAAGGCTCTTGCTATTCATTGTTACCTACCCCCTGGCAAATATAATTACACTGCTCCAATAAACTGTATGCCAAATGTTAGTAAGTTTCATCCTAGGTAAAACTCACATATTTAAAGGTCAGTGACCTACTGCCAATTTTTAAAGGTCTGGAAAGGTTATCTGAAGACTTTTTTTTTTTTTTTTTTACAGCTTTAGCAGCTTTATCCAAGGATGCGGGGGAAAAAAAAGCCAAACACTCTGGGCAATGCCTTAACCTTCATAATTCATATTCCAAACACACATCAGGTTCCTACTTTACGGTATTATGTCCTGCACTTGCAGGACATGACCTTGTTCATGCCATCACCCACCTGAAAACCACTGCCAAAACACTTTTCATCTTCTAGGCCCCGCTCAAGTATCATACCACCTCCTCTGGGAAGCCATCTCCAGCCCCACCAGCTAGAATCAATTGCTTCCTTTCCCATACTTCTACAACAACGCTCTATTCCAACCTCTAGTTGCCACCAGATCGGAACTGGTTATTCATATATGTACTTTGTTGCTCAAATATGAACTCGAGGGCACTACATTCAATTTTCTCCCCAGAACCTAGCCCTAGGCCTTATCATATAAAAGGGGCTCAAATAACTAACTTGAGTGTCAAAATATAATTCACAGAAAAATTAATAATAAGAGTAAATATGCAGCGCCCCCCCCCCCCCCAAGAAAACCAAATGCTACCTCCTTGGAACCTGGAACACTGCTGTGATCTTTTTCCATTATCAGCCATCTGAGAACATTTGGAATGGACAGATTTTTCCAAGTTGGCCATGGGTTGACAAATCTGCCATCCTTTCCTTTCTTTGATTTAGTTACATCTTCCTCTAGTCTGTAATCCAGTTTGAAACTTTTCCTGGAAAGCCTAGAAGAATCACTTCCTACAGAGCTCCGGGCTGAATTCTGGCGTTTTCTTACTGCTTCTTTAGGATATTGGCTGCTTGTCATCAGGGACTGGCTGCTTTCATTTTCATCCATGTCCTTTGCAGAACTAAAAAAAACAGAAGGGGGGAAAAATACTTTAACATAAAGGCATTAAAACTTATTACACAGCGTCCACAGTATTATTTCTCAGCCAGTAGAAATTCCCTCAAACTTATAAAAACAGTATGTCTCTATCAGCTCAAGCTTTCTTCCTGCAAAATACAATTTCTGAATCCAGTATTATTCCTTGCTAAATAGAGAAGATGTTTGCTTTACCTATTCCTGCCAAAGCTTTTAAATATTCCTTATCTGCTGTAATCCAAAGCAATGTCCATCTACCAGGCAGCATTTAAACATAGGAAATTTTCCATTTCAATGATATCTTGTACAATTAAAGCACCTTTCTGAATTTGTAATATTTTCATACAATTTTAAAAATATTATTGTTAAAAACACACAGTGAGAAGGACTGCCTTAGTTCCTTGAGGATTACTCAGTACTCCCAGTGATTTACATATAACTCCACTAGGCCTAGCCATTTTTACTTTGAAGATAATCTGTTCCCAATTCCCCTAAAAAACACACGGAGTTCAGATCCCAGGGAAGGAGACAACAACATTAATGGAGAGACATTTCGATAACGTATTTAAGTGTTTAACCATGCCAATTTGAATTAACTCAGATTTATAACTGCCAAGACAGTGCAGTGACCTTGGTTAAGTTTCCTACCCTCTCTGGGCCTCGATTTCCTCATCTGTAAAATGGAGATAACAAAAGCGCCTGTCTCTGAGGCTTACTGAGAGGTTTTCAAAAGCTAATACAAATAAAGCACTTAGAAACACGCATGTAACATGTATATAGGGCGCCTGGGTGGCTCAGTTGGTTAAGCGACTGCCTTCGGCTCAGGTCATGATCCTGGAGTCCCAGGACTGAGTCCCGCGTCGGGCTCCCTGCTCAGTAGGGAGTCTGCTTCTCCCTCTGACCTCCCCTCTCTCATGCTCTCTCTCAAATAAATAAATAAAATCTTTTAAAAAATTAAAAAAAGAAACATGCATGTAACATGTATGTAACAAATATAACACATACACACAAGGTAAGAGCTCAACAAATGTTAGCTGTTGCTGTTGACCTTATTACCACCACCACTTAACTCAAGGAACCAAAATCCTTCATTTTGAGCTATGTAGGTACTCCAGACACTTAAAAGTGATAACGTATTAAGAATATGCATTTATCCAGGGGCAAAGAGGTGGCTCTCAGTTGAGCATCCAACTCTTGATTTTGGCTCAGGTCATGATCTCAGGGTCAGGCTCCGTGCTCAGCAGGGAATCTGCTTGAGATTCTCTCTCCCTCCCTCTCTGCCCCTCCCCCTGCTCAAGCTCTCTCTAATAAATAAATCTTTCCCCCAAAAAAGAATATGCATTAATCTGCCATGAATTTCATTTCTTTCCTAGTCTATTAAACATTTGCTTTCTGTCCAGTTTAAATACAGTGCACACACATAATATACTTCATAACCCTAACAAAATAAACACAACAGAAAGCCAAATATTTTTATGGCCGCAATGATGTTTACCATAGAAATACCGTCCAGGAGGGCAAGGGAAAGAACGCAAAGGCTAGGATGAACACGTACAATGAACTAAAACTATTTTTCCAAACCGTCTACAGTAAAATAG
>NW_028033798.1:0-546 GCF_054177405.1 Leptonychotes weddellii
GGGTGTAAGTAAAAGTATGGGAAAAACAAACATGCAAATATGAATTATAAAAAAGTTGGCATACTTACATAATTGCACAGAGTAGACATGAAGACAAAAGTATTACTGAGATGAAGTGGTGTATTTCATAATAATTGGTCATTGCATCAAGAAGACATGACAACTGTAAATGTGTGTGTACCTAATAAGAGAGTTTCAAAATATATGAAATAAAAACTGACCGAACTAAAGGGAGAGAAAGGTAAATCCACAAGTACAGTTGGAGATTTTTAACAACCCTCTCAGTAAAAATATAGATGATGTGAACAATACTATCACAAACTTTACCTAGTTTGCGTTTACAAAGCAATACACTCAAAGTTAAAACTAATCTATGCTGGATAAAATATGCACTGAGGAATGACTGGGTAGAAACAGGAGGAAACTTACTGTGGTGATGCTTATTATTAACATCTTGAAAAGATTAAGGGAATGAATTTCTCAAAACACCATGAATGCACACATAAGATTTGTGAATGTTGTTATATGTAATTGTTTCATGGAAAG
>NW_028033799.1:0-546 GCF_054177405.1 Leptonychotes weddellii
ACGGGCTCTGCTTCTTCTTGCCCTAGAGACACACGGAGTTGGCAGGTTGTTGGCTGGATTTTTATGCCAGGGTTTGGGTGAGTTTCAAAGCGACTCTGGGAGAGGACATTAGAGACCCGTTGAAGGAAGCAGCCCTTGTGTCCTGCTCCCAGTAAGGCTGTTGTGATGGGGTCTTGCTCAGCAATATAGCGTTTCTGGGCTCACATCACTTCCCACAGTTCCTGGAAACATCAGCTACCTCGGGGGAGCACTTAGGCTCTCGGGCCTATTGCCCAGGGTCTCAGCAACTTTGGAGGTGCCACCTTCAGAGCTATGTGTCTGGAGTCACCCAGCAGCCTCTGGTCGGGGCCCGCATTGGGGTTCACACTTAGTAACATCAAGGACCACTCCCACTGCAGGTGTCTTCCTCCGTGTCCTCGTGCAAACGATCACACACCCAGTATCCACCAAACAAGCACAGAAGCTGCTGGGAGGTGCAGACATGCATATCGAATCATGTATTAAGCACATGCTAAATTTCTGGACAAATCCTGAGCCTCAGAGGGA
>NW_028033800.1:0-546 GCF_054177405.1 Leptonychotes weddellii
GCCAAATACTTGTTTAAAAAGTCCACTAATCAATACTGGCCTAAAAACATTTTACTTAAAAGAGTTGGTAGTTTATTAAGAACTGTTTACTTTCATTTATAACTTGATTATAAGATTTAAAAATCTATGAACTCCCTAATCTGCAATACACAGAAGACTCTCACAGCAATGTATTATTAAAACACTGGGATACAACAAGATTCAAATAGATTTCAAAAAATAGCTAAAACCCCGGTGATCTATGAAAATGTTTGGTCACTCTCACGAGCACACAAAGGTCCACATTCACTCAGCAATTTAGATTTTTCAGTCATTCAGTTCATTTTAAAATACTATTCAGCAGAAATACTTTATGAAGATTCTAATCTCCAAAATGCCTGGTTGAAAAGGTTAAATACTAACCCAATTAGATACAGAACTATCCAGACTTCTTAGGTTCATCTGCCTAGCTGCCTTTTTCACAGCACTAGTTGATGAAGTGATGCCTCCTAGTGATCAATTTGTATAACACAGCTTACAACAAGTCAGAATAGCATAGGCTGTTTG
>NW_028033801.1:0-546 GCF_054177405.1 Leptonychotes weddellii
CGGTCTTTTTAAAAATATTTATTTACTTATTTGAGAGAGAGAGAGAGGACACAAGTAGGAGGGGCAAAGGGAGAAGGAGAGAGAATCTCAAGCAGACTGTGCTGAGCACAGAGTCCGACCCTGGGCTTGATCTCATGACCCTGAGATCATGACCTGAGCGGAAACCAAGAGTTGGATGCATCCACTGACTACACCACCTAGCCACCACTTATCTGGTCTTTTTATACCCACTGTCCTCTGTAGGGTCTGGCATATAGGAAGAAAAAGTGGTAAGTGGGCTCAGGGTTGGATTTTTGAGGGCTTTGAGTGATAGGAAAATAATGAATATGAACTTGCTATGAAATGAAAAGCTACTCATTCATTTACTCAATGAATATCTATTGAGCATCTACTACGTGCTAGTCCTGCTCTAGATGCTGGGAAGGTATATCAGTAAAGAAGTCAGACAAGGATTCTTGATCTCATGAAGTTTATATTTTAGGGGAGAGACAGTCAATAAACAAAGCATTCTGCAAAAAATAAATAAATAAAGCAGGTGAGGAGGAT
>NW_028033802.1:0-546 GCF_054177405.1 Leptonychotes weddellii
TCATTTTCTCTCTCAAATAAATAAATAAAATCTTAAAAAAAAAAAAAAAGAAAGAAAGCAAGCAAGCAAGCTTTCTGGCTCTCAGCTTCCTGATGTGGCCTCTCCTTTCCCGGAATTCTGAAGTCTGGTCTGATAGTCCCTGTCCTTTCAGTCTGGGAAGGAATTCAGATGTAAGCTCTGGAAAGAAGTCCGTAGAGCTCTCTGTGATGGGCATTCTAGAGGAGGCAGTAGGGAGCTGGCTCTATTACTTGGAGATAGACCAGACCCCTCACATTCCTGAGTGAAAACTAGGAATGTTCTGGGCTCTTAGGACTCACCCTTGTCCCCGCTACAAAGGCAGATTAGTTAATTGGCTGAACACTGAATGTTTGTTGAGGACTTAGTTTGTGCCGCCCCGCCCCCCCAACAGGAGGTACAAGAAGGAATTTAACTCGGCCTCTGAGGTGGTGCCCAGGCACCTAGGAAAGGGCTTAGTTACGTGCCTCTGTTTCCCTGTTGTCCTTAAAGAATCCAAGAAAGAAGCTAGAGAAGAATGAGGGCGTTGCC
>NW_028033803.1:0-546 GCF_054177405.1 Leptonychotes weddellii
AGTTGTTCTATATATATATATGTAGATATAGATATGTAAAATAACACACATATATATTTACATGTATTTTATATATACATATATATATATATATTTTAAAGCTACATGGAGACAAGTATGAGGGGTGGAGTTGCACTTTAGTCAGGAGCTACAACTCTGTCAATGGCAACCCACAAACAGAAAGGATATCACAATCATAAAGGCCTCCCTGAAGAACAAGAGTTGTCCAAGTCCCACATCAGGCTCTGCAGCCTAGGGGACCTGCAACAGGAAAATGAGCACCCATAATGTCTGGTTTGAAAAACAACGGGGCTTATGTACAGGAGAGCCAGAGGGCAGTAGGAAACCGAAGATTCCACTCTTAAAGGGCACAGGCACAATCTCATTTGCTCTGCATCCCAGTGTAGAGGCAGCAGTTTGAAGAGTGCCTGGGTTACCTATAAAGGAGATCCATTGACTAATTTCAGGACATGTGCTGAAGGGGTAGAGATCTGTTGATCTGCAGGGACAGAAGCACTAGTGGTCACCTTTTTTTTTTTTTTTTTT
>NW_028033804.1:0-546 GCF_054177405.1 Leptonychotes weddellii
GTGTTCAGACTTTGATGTCCAGAACCCTGAGGTTTCTTAGAGACGCACCAGGGGCTTCCCTAGAATGAAGGGGGCTACCCCTCTCCTTCCATCTCCTTTGTGATTTGTTCCGCATAATAAAAAGACCCTAGTCTACAGGCTGTTGAGACTGCCACCCCAACGGGAAACAGCTTCGGGCAGCAGGCGCTAATGCGGTGTGTCCTAGGCTGATGGCCTGGCTTTGCCACCCATTGACCAGGTGACCTTGCACAGATCCTTTGACCTGCTGGAGCCCCAGCTTCCTCCAGTGTAATAGAGCCTGTGTGTGAGGGGCTTCACACCAGAGGAAAGCCTCTCTAGGGGTCACCGCTATTATTATCATCCCTCCTTCCCCCCTCCCATCCTTTCCCCCACACACTGGGTAGCCTAGGACCCTCTCCTTTAAGTCATTTCCAAATATAAGAACATCTATGGGTCCCTGGGACATGTGTCTTGTCATGACTGAGCTTATCTCTCCTTGTCCCGGTTCTGCAGCCAGCATAGCTTCCCCCAGCCCTATAAAACCAA
>NW_028033805.1:0-546 GCF_054177405.1 Leptonychotes weddellii
GTTGCCACCAAAATTCTTTAGTTATAATTATCTTCTGTCCCTATATGTCCTTTGTCAAGGTTCTCTTTCCTAACATGAGAAATCAGACTGGCCTGATTTCCATAGCCTGGTTTCCTGGTTTCCACAGCCACCTCTGAAGCTGGAGACCATGTCCAGTGAACATGTGGAGTGGAGAGGTGGCTTGGTGAGTCCAGCTGGGCAGACAAGAACAGCATCTATTACTTTGCCATCTTCTCTCTCCACCACACAACATTCCTCTGCTTTGAGCAGGTAAATATGCCAACTGCATTCACATTCCAGTACCAACAATGCCATTAGCTCCCTTTGTCAGCAAACTTATAAGTATTAGTGAACATAGTTGCTTTTCCTGCAAGAACATGAGCAGGAGAACTGTATTTTGATTTTGCATCTTTTTAGCCCAAGCCCAGGAAGCCCACTCAGCTCAGGAAACAGTGAAGAGCATCATCTTCAATTCATTTCTCTTTGAATCTGGGTCTCATCCTGACAAAAGTGTGAGGAAAAATGTATGTGTGTGTGTGTGTGTGT
>NW_028033806.1:0-546 GCF_054177405.1 Leptonychotes weddellii
ATTGAGGAGGGCACATTCTGCATGGAGCACTGGGTGTTATGCACAAACGATGAATCATGGAACACTTCATCTAAAACTAATGATGTAATGTATGGGGATTAACATAAGAATAAAAAAAAAAAGGTTTTGTGCGAAGTTGGAGGCCTGTGCACTTCTGCTGTCAGCCACTAGAGGGACCCGTGCCAGAACCGAGCAGCAGAAACACCTGTCTGAGTTTTGGGGGGGGCGCTGACCCTGCAGGGTCCTGCCTGGGTCACATGTGGGTGTCCCGGGAGAGCTGGTCTGCAGTGTAAACATACTGCTCGGGGTCTGGGTGCAAGCTGACAAAAAGTTTCATTTCAGACTCGCCTTCAATCAATTGCAGGGAACGCTGCAGACCGGGAGGCTTCCTGATGCGCAGAAGCAGAGACGTTTGAGGTTGCCTGGTGACGTGTCTCCTGAAGGTGAGAGAGTGCAGCGGCAGGGCTCATGCTCCAAGATCCTTTAAGAGAGGGGCGCCTGGGTGCCTCAGGGGGTTGAGCACCTGCCTCCGGCTCAGGTTGTGAT
>NW_028033807.1:0-546 GCF_054177405.1 Leptonychotes weddellii
TAAGAAAGTAAACTTAGAATTCCCATCGAAGAGAGAATCGAATGCAAGACAGGAATGAAAAGAAAATCCCTTCATTTTGCTTATGGGGAAGCAGTTCTAAAAGATTTAAGTAACACCTCAAGTAAAGTAAAAGTCAGAATTAAAACTTAACTTCAAATCCTAAACCCTGATCACTATGCTATATTGCTTTTCAAATATAAAATTATAAAGTGCAAAGATGATGAGAGTCTGAACCAAGAAAGCCAGGAAGGACAGTAAGAAAGAATTACATGAAAAGTCATAGAATGATTGAAAATAAAGAAAACTATATTAGAAATAAAATATGCTATTTTGTATAAAGTTTGCTTTTTATTTTTTAAAATTTGTTTTTTTAAATAAACTCTGCACCTAACATGGGGCTCGAGCTCACGGACCTGAGATTGAGTCACGTGCTCTTTGACTGAGCCAGCCAGTTGACCCTAAAGTTTGCTTCTTAAAATCACAGTTTACTTTCTAAATTTTATTTTATTTTTTTTAAGATTTTATTTATTTATTTGAGAGAGAGAG
>NW_028033808.1:0-10153 GCF_054177405.1 Leptonychotes weddellii
TCAATTTCCTTAGTGGTTATAGGTCTGTTCAGGTTTTCTATTTCTTCCTGGTTCAGTTTTGGTAGTTGATACATCTCTAGGAATACATCCATTTCTTCCAGATTATCTAATTTGCTGGCATAGAGTTGCTCATAATATGTTCTTATAATTGTTTGTATTTCTTTGGTGTTGGTTGTGATCTCTCCTCTTTCATTCATGATTTTATTTATTTGGGTCCTTTCTCTTTTCTTTTTGATAAGTCTGGCGAGGGGTTTACCAATCTTATTAATTCTTTCAAAGAACCAGCTCCTAGTTTCGTTGATCTCTTCTACTGTTCTTTTGGTTTCTATTTCATTGAATTCTGCTCCGAGCTTTATTATTTCTCTTCTCCTGCTGGGTTTAGGGTTTATTTGGTGTTCTTTCTCCAGCTCCTTTAGGTGTAGGGTTAGGTTGTGTATTTGAGACCTTTCTTGTTTCTTGAGAAAGGCTTGTATTGCTATATACTTTCCTCTTAGGACTGCCTTTGCTGCATCCCAAAGATTTTGAACAGTTGTGTTTTCATTTTCTAAAAATGTCTTTATTTCATCTCCATTATTGAAGAATATTTTCACTAGTTATAAAATTCTGGATTGACATTTCTTTCTTCCCACACATTAAAGATATCATGAAACTATCTTCTGGTCTCTACAGTTTTTGATAAGACATTTGCAGTCATCGAAATCATTGTTTGTCTCTATGTAATTAATATGTCATGTTTCTCTGTATGCTTTTTTTTAAATCATCAATTCAATTGTATGCATATTTGAGCAGAGCAAAGATAACAAGGAGAGGCTGTTACAGTAGAAATGGTTGCCAATATTGTAGCCACAGAAGGATAAACTAAAAACCTCAGTGGTGACTACAAGAGACACAAATGTGTTGTAGAGATAGGGGATTACCACCAGCACCTGATCCACCCTTTATGACATGATGACAGGGTAGAGTGGGTTACAGATGACCATTGTAAGGGTCATAGGACATAGCTGACAGAATGAACAGCTCACTAATAACCTAATGAAAGCTCCCTGGGTGGTGCACAAATAATAGGAGCTCGTATTTGCTTCCACAGCAAAACTTACATTTTGTGTCCCACAGTTGTTGAATAACCCAGATCAGTGAGAGCCAGGAGTTTGAGGAAGAAGTAAACCAGTGTTTGTAGCCCAGAGTCTATCTTGGTGAGAATGATCAAGCTCAGGTTACCCACCATTGAGATCAGGTAAACAGTGAGGAAGAGTCTCAGCAATGGAACCTGCAGCTCAGAGACTCCTGTGATTCCCAATGAAATGAATTCTTTCCACAGTATTAGACTGTGTTTGTCCATGCAAACCATTCAGGAAACCTACACTCTGAGGAGGAATCTCTCTGTGCTCCCATGTGTTCCTAACACACCCAGTGAGAAAGATGTATGGGTGTCTTTCCTGCTTTGATGCTCTCCCTGAGGAGAAAGAATGCAAGTTAATTAAACCAAAGGTTTTAAAAGCATCAAAGGAAGTTATGGTGTATCTGCTAATTATACAGGATATCTTTATATTCCTCTACAAATAAAGTTCTGTTAGAAAACTTTCCATAGTGTCTCCTGGTTAAGTGTTTCTACTGTAACCCAGATCTGGAATCAACATATTGTATCATAGGAAAGGTATTTTCATTTTTCTTCAACCCCAAATTTCAACCCCTAGACTTTATGTCTGGAGACAGAATGAAGATGTTTGAATGATGCTGACTGCATCCTTAAAAAATTTACAAGTAATAACAATATATATGGAAACGTGTTTTGCCTTATTTTTAGTGTTTAAACTTACTATTGAAGTATAATATACATGTTAACAAATCCGTACATCATACATTTTTACGAATCCAGCACAACTATGTAATCAGAATCCAGATTAAATGGCTAGACAATAACAAAAATAAAACATTCAGGACCCCAGAAGAATCCTTCATTCTCCTATCACACACATAAACACACAGGAATAACCATTATTCTGCCTTCTAACAGCATAAATTATTTTCAGCTATTTTTGTTAATTTATATAAAGAAATACTATACGTCTTATTGTTTTGGTTGGGCTTCTTTCAGTTAATATGTTGTTATAGGTAGTTCTAGATTACTCATTCTCATGTCTGTGTACAATGCCCTTTTAAGAGTCTTTCTTTGTTTTTCTTTCTTTCTTTCTTTTTCTTTCTTTTTTCTTTCTTTCTTTCTTTCTCTCTTTCTTTTTTTCTTTCTTTTTCTTCTTTCTCAGTAGTTTTGTTATTATGTACTTAGGACTGATTTTCTTTGAATGTATTCTCTTTGGAATTCTCTGGATTTTAAAATTTATGTCTTTCATTGAATTTGATAAGCTTTCAGCCATTATTTTATCACTTTTTTTTTCTGCCCCATTTTTTTTCTCCATTTCTCCATTTTGACATAAGCCAAACCTCTTTATACAGTCCCACAAATCTCTGAGAATCTGTTCTTTTCAAGCTGTTCTCTTTTCCAGACTGTATAATTTCTATAAATCTATATTTAAGCTCACTTTCTCTTTCCTCTGTCACCTCCATTCTTTTCTTAAGCCCACCTAATAAAGTTTTTCAGCTATTGTATTTTTTATTTCTAAAATTTCCTTTTGGTTCTTCTTTTTTAATACTTTCTATTTCTCTGCTGAGGTTTCCTGAATTTTCATTAATTTCTAGGGCATTTTCTTTTATTTCATTGAATATAGTTATAATGCTGCTTTAAAGTCCTTGTATGATAATTCTGACATTGGGTCATCTTGGGGTTGGCCTCAGCTAATTGTATTCTCCCTTGGGAATTAGTCACATTGTCCCGTTTTTTTGTGTGTGTGTGTAATACATTAATTTTAGATTGTACTCTGAATATCGTGGACATTATGTTGTAGAGGCTCTGGGTTCTGTTAGAGTTATCTGAAGAATGTTGATGTTTCGTTTTCTCAGACACTAAAACAAGAAACTCACCTTATTGCCAGTTGTTTTTCTAAGTTTTGACTACCCTACTTTATATGCCTTATTTTGTTCATACTTCAGAATTCTCAGGGTTTTTTTTTTTTTTTTTTTGTCTAAGTTAATAGTTGCTGCTTGTGGGAAAAATTGGTCTATAAGGGGGTTTATGTTGCCATATCTGAGGCAGGACCTTCCTGATTACTTAAAGGTAAATTTGATATTTGAAATTTCTATTTATACCCCTAAGAGATTGATAACTGAGTGTAACCATTTACCAGTATATTCATCGAGGTCTAAGATTGTGAAAATACATTCACACTGACTCCAAGGATATAGTGAGCAATCTGTTAAATATGAACAATTATTTCCCCAGAAGTCATGCCTTGAAATCAGTCTTGTAATTCTATTCTTACAATCTTTTCTGTTCTTGTAATTAATATTGCTCAACCAAATCAAAGCGTAATTGGGCAAAGAATAGTCTCAGGATCCCTGTGTTTAGACCCTCTTGTATTGACTTTGAGAGTAACTTGGTCATGAAATAAAGTTTAAGATGCTAAATAAACATAGCTATCACCAACAAAACCATAACCTTTATTTTGTGTTTTACTCCATAATGTCCAAATACAGTATGGACAATCCAGCTGAATTCCTGGTTTAGGTAAAAGATATAACTCTCCCAAAGGCATGAATATTGGAAAATTCTGGGTTGATGGTTGTGACCCTTATCCTTAAGAAAACTAGAACTCCTGTTTTCAGAGAACTCTCCTGCAAATATCTGCCCCTCTGGCACATGTCCTGAAATCAATAAAAAATTCTTCATGTATACCGCAGGTTCTGCTGCCTCTGTGTCATGTTTTGGGACAAGTTATTTAGCATGCTGGCTCTTTAAGGGTGGAGACTTTGTTTCTTATAGCCCAGAAGCTCTCCCAGAGTTAAGCCCTATTGATTTTTAAAGCTCTCAGTTAAACCTTGCTGATTTTCAAGATCAGACATTATGGGGGCTCATCTTCTCAGTGTAGCTCTCCAGGGCTGGGGGTGCACAGTGTGGGGCCTATTTCCCTTGCTCCTTCATGCTTGTGATGTCCCTCCTGTTTGTGGTTAGTCGTGCTGAGGGTTAGGTTCCTAACCATGTCTCTAACCCGCCACCTTTTTAAAAAAGATTTTTATTTATTTATTTGACAGAGAGAGAGAGGTAGAGAGAGAGCTCAAGAACAAGCAGGGGGAGTGGCAGGCAGAGGGAGAAGCAGGCTCCCCACTGAGCAGGGAGCCTGACACGGGGCTTGATCCCAGGATCTTGGGATCATGACCTGAGCCAAAGGCAAATGCTTAACCAGCTGAGCCACCCATGTGCCCCTCCACCTTTTTTAATGTAGCCTTTTCTCTATAACTAGCTGTGAAAGATCTTTTCTGCCAGTTTTCAGAGTTAGTTGCAATACATGTATTTGTTGCCTCAGTGTGTCCATGAGACAAGGTGAGCTCAGGATCCTCCTATCCATCTACCTGATCTCTGGTCATAAAAAAGAATGAGATCTTGTTATTTATGACAACATGAATGGACCTAGAGTGTATGTTAAGTGAAATAAGTCAGACAGAATAAGACAAATTCCATATCATTTCACTTATATGTGAAATCTAAAAAATAAAACAAATGAACAAACAAACAAAAAAAACAGAAACAGACTCATAAATACAGAGAAAAAATGGTGGTTGCTAGAGGGGAGGGGATGGGGGGAAGGGCAAAATAGGTGAAGAGGATTCAGAGGTACAAACTTCCAGTTATAAGATAAATAAGTCACAGAGATAAAAAGTACAGCATAGGGAATATGGTCAATAATATCATAATAATGTTGTTTGGTTACAGATGGTGACTGCACTTACCATGGTGAGCATTGAGTAAAGTATAGAATTGTCAAATCACAATGTTGTACACTTGAAGCTAATGTAACATTGTATGTCAACTATACATCAATAATAATATAAAAAGAGAACTGGACTTCTGTAGTTATTCCTTTTAAAATGTCAAGATTAAATCTATAATTAGGGGCTTTTTTCGATGCTCTTAAGAATCAGAGTAGTACGGGGCGCCTGGGTGGCTCAGTTGGTTAAGCGACTGCCTTCGGCTCAGGTCATGATCCCGGAAAATAAATAAAAAAGCTTTAAAAAAAAAAAAAAAAAAAAGAATCAGAGTAGTACAAGCTAAAATTTAATGTGTACTTAAAATGTACATCAGGCACTATTCTAAGTACTTTGTGTGTAGCATCTCATTTAATCTTCACAATAACCATGTGAAATAGGTATTATTATTATACCCCCTTTGCAGATAAGGAAATGTAAGCATGGGTTTGACTTATGGTTCTTCCATGTGCAGGAGGAATGGATGAGGTAAGGCTGAATTTAGGTATACCTACGTACTTGAGAAATTCCATTATAATAGTGTCTGTATCCATTAGAAAAATTTGGTTCTAAATACAAGAAAACCTAATGTACTCTTTCTCAAGTAAAACCATCAAATTGGATGACTTATGCTTTGGTAAATAATGTCCTACAGAGGCTTATTCAAAGAATTATGTATTTTTCTCATATACCAAGAAGTCTGTAAATAGGTTGCTGCAAGTTTGATAAACAGCCTGACAATATCACCATTTTTACATTTTTTTCTTGAATTTCCCTCATGCTTGTCACTACATGGCTGCATGATAGTGCTGCACTTCTAGAAACCAAATTTAAATTCAATGCAGAAGAAATGGATGAGCAGTGCCACCCATATATGTTCCCTTTATCAAAAACCCAAAAGTTTTCTGGAACATCATTAGCAAAATTTCACTTATGTCTCATTGACGAAACTGCCATGTGGCCATATTCATTTACAAGGTAGAATAGTAAAGTGAATATTCAGATTTTCTAAGCTTTAGAATGGCAATCCACAAGGAAAAAGATACAACTGGGAATGAATGTTAGTTCAACCAATAAACAGTGTCTGCCACACTCCATTTCTCTGTAACTCTTAGTTTTTTCTTTTTACTGTGTGAACTTTATCCTTAAGTTGGCCCTCATATAGTGGCAAGATACCTGCTGTAGCTCCAAACCTCACATTATACTACCATTTCCTAGAAGAGAGAGAGAGATAGAGAGAGAGAGAGAGAGAGTCTCTTTAACCAGTAAAATATTTTTTGCATCTCCCTGGCTGTGAATGAATTACATGCCAGTTCCTAAACTAATTACTAGGACCAGGATGTTTACGAATGTGAGAAGGGTAATTTCCAAAAGGGAATTCAAAGAACTGTTATCTGAATAAAGGGGTAATGGATGCTGAGAAGCAAAGAAGTAATCCACTACTTATCTCATTCTAACCATCCACTCTAAATATCTGTGACTCCTTTTCCCCTTGGCATTACAGACAGTATGGTTAGATTGTGCTGATTAATACAGTATGGCTATCAGCATGTAGTTGACTATTATATGTGAAAACTAATGGTCCAGAGCTTTCCCTAGCCAGTGAATATTTTACATCAAAACCTAACATGTTAAACAGTATCCACAAAGGACTATAGCCAACATCATAATAATGAAAGACTGAATGCTTGTTCCCATTAAGACTGAAAAGAAATCAAGGATATTCACTTACACCACTCTTAACACTGTACTGGAAGTCATAGCCAGTGAAATTAAGCAAGAAAAACAAATATAAAGCAAACAGATTAGAAAAGAAGAAATGTAACCCTCTATTCACAGACAATAAGATTGTGTAGAGAATCCCCCCCAAAAAAGAAATACTAGGAATGAAAAATAAAATAACAGAAATGAATAATGTTTTGAGGGGATCATCAGAATTGACAGCTCTGAGGAAAAAAATCAGTGGATGGTTGCCAGAGGTGGGTGTGGGTGTAGGAAAATGGGAGAAGGGGGTCAAAAGGTATAAATTTGTAGTTATAAAATAAATAAATCATGGTGATATAAGGTACAGCATGGTGACTATAGTTAATAATACTGTATTGCATATTTGAAAATTGCTAAGAGAGTGCATCTTAAAAATTCTTATCACACAAAAAAATTTGTAACCATATATGGTGATTGATGATAACTAGACCGGTGGTGGTGATCATTCACAATATATGCAAATATGAAATTATTATGTTGTACACCTGAAACTAATATAATGTTATAGGTCAATTATACCTCAATAAAAAAATCAGTGGACTTGAAGATAGATTAAATTGAAATGCAAAGAGAAAAAAGAGACCAAAATATAGCCAAAAGATATGGGACAATATCAAATGTTCTGACATCATTTATTTTATTTTATTTTTTATATTATTTTTTTAATTTTTAAATTATTTAAATTCAATTTAGTTAACATATAAAGTATTATTAGTTTCAGGGGTAGAATTTAGTGATTCATCAGTTGCATATAACACCCAGTGCTCATTACCTCAACTGCCCTTAATGCCCATCACCCAATTACCCAATCCCCCCATCCACCTCCCCTCCAGCACCCTCAGTTTGTTCCCTATACTTAAGAGTCTCTTATGGTTTGCCTCCCTCTCTTTTCATCTTATTTTATTTTTCCTTCCATTCCCCTATGTTCATCTGTTTTGTTTCTTAAATTCCACATGAGTGAAATCATGGCATTTGTCACTCTCTGACTGACTTATTTTGTTTAGCATTATTCCCTCTAGTTGCATCCATGTGGTTGCAAATGGCAATATTTCATTCTTTTTGATGGCTGAATAATATTCCATTGTATAAATATACCACATCTTTTTTTAATTGAATTTAATTTTATTATGTTATGTTAGTCACCATACAATACATCCTTAGTTTTTGATATAGTGATCCATGATTCGTTGTTTTGGTATAACACCCAGTGCTCCATGTATACCACATCTTCTTTATCCATTCATCATTTGAAGGACATCGGGGCTCTCTCCATAGTTTGGCTATTGTGGACATTGCTGTTATAAACTTTGGGATGCAGGTGCCCCTTCAGATCACCATGTCTGTATCCTATGGATAAATACCTAATAGTGCAATTGTTGGGTCATAGGTCATATTTTTAACTTTCTGAAGAACCTCCATACTGTTTTCCAGAGTGGCTGCACCAGTTTGCATTCCCACCAACAGTTCATGAGGGTTCCCCTTTTTCTACATCCTCGCCAACATCTTTTGTTTCCTGAGTTGTTAACTTAAGTCATTGTGACCAATATGGGTGGTGTCTCATTGTGGTTTTGATTTGTACTTCCCTGATGCCCAGGGATGCTGAGTCTTTTTTCATGTGCCTGTTGGCCATTTGTAAGTCTTTGGAGAAATGTCTGTTCATGTCTTCTATTTCTTGACTGGATTTTTTGTTTTTGTGGGTGTTGAGTTTGGTAAGTTCTTTATAGATTTTGGAGACTACCCTTTATCTGATAAGACATTAGCAAATATCTTCTCCCATTCTGTCCGTTGTCCTTTGGTTTTTGTCAACTGTTTCCTTGCTGTGCAAAAGCTTTTTATCTTGATGAAGTCCCAATAGTTCATATTTGCCTTTGTTTCCCTTGCTTCTAGAGACGTGTCTAGCAGGAAGTTGCTGTGGCCGAGGTGACAGAGAGGTCACAGAGGTTGCTTCATGTGTTCTCCTTTAGGATTTTGATGGATTCCTGTCTCACATTTAGGTCTTTCATCCATTTAAGTCTATTTTTGTGTATGGTGTAAGTCATTCTTCTGCATGTGGCTGTCCAATTTTCTGAATACCACTTGTTGAAGAGACTTTTTTCCATTGGATATTCTTTCCTGCTTTGTCAAAGATTAGTTGACCATAGAGTTGAGAGTCCAATTCTGGGTTCTCTTATCTGTTCCACTGATCTACGTGTCTGTTTTTGTGCCAGTACCATACTGTCTTGATGATTACAACTTTGTAATTGAGCTTAAAGTCCAGAATTGTGATGCCTCCAGTTTTGGTTTTCTTTTTTCAACATTCCTTTGCCTATTCAGGGTCTTTTCTGGTTCCATACAAATTTTAGGATTGTTTGTTCCACCTCTGTGAAAAATGTTCATGGTATTTTGATAAGGATTTCATTGAATGTATAGATTGCTTTTGGTAGCATAGACATTTTAACGATATTTGTTCTTCTAATCCATGAGCATGGAATATTTTTCCATTTCTTTGTGTGTTCCTTAATTTCTTTCATAAGTGTTCTATAGTTTTCAGAGTACAGGTCCTTTAACTCTTTGGTTAGGTTTATTCTTATGGTTTTTGGTGCAATTTTAAATGGGATTGATTCCTTGATTTCTCTTTCTTCTGCTTCATTGTTAGTGTATAGAAATGCAACTGACTTCTGTGCATTGATTTTATATCCCTAGACTTTGCTGAATTCCTGTATCAATTTTAGCAATTTTGGGGTGGAGTCTTTTGGGTTTTCTACATAGAGTATCATGTTTTCTGCAAAGAGTGAGAGTTTGACTTCTTCTTTGACAATTTGGATGCCTTTTATTTCTTTTTGTTGTCTGATTGCTGAGGCTAGGACTTCTAATACCATGTGGAACAACAGTGGTGAGAGTGGGAATCTCTGCCGTGCTCCCTGACCATAGGGGTAAAGCTCTCAGTTTTTCCCCATTGAGGATGATATTCACTGCTGGTTTTTCCTATATGGCTTTTATAATATTGAAATATGTTCCCTCTATCCCCACACTGTGAAAAGTTTTTTTTTTAATCAAGAAAGGATGCTGTATTTTGTCAAATGCTTTTTTCTGCATCTATTGAGAAGATCATATGGTTCTTGTCCTTTCTTTTACTAATGTGGTGTACCACATTGATTTGTGGATGTTGAACCACACTTGCAGCCCAGGAATAAATCCCACTGGGTCGTGGTGAATAAATCCTTTAATGTACTGTTGGATCCTATTGGCTAATATCTTGGTGAGCATTTTTGCGTCCATGTTCATCAGGGATATTGGTCTGTAATTCTCCTTTTGGGGGGGGTCTTTGTCTGGTGTTGGGATCAAGGTAGTGTTGGTCTCATAGAATGCGTTTGGAAGTTTTCCTGCCATTTCAGTTTTTTGAAACAGCTTCAGAAGAAAAGGTATTAATTCTTCTTTAAATGTTTGGTAGAATTCCCCTGGGAAGCCATCTGGCCCTGGGCTTTTGTTTGTTGGGAGCTTTTTGATTACTCATTCAATTTCTTTGCTGATTATGGGTCTGTTCAGCTTTTCTATT
>NW_028033809.1:0-546 GCF_054177405.1 Leptonychotes weddellii
TTGAGGAGCCTATTTTCACGTCATGTGCTTTTTAGTCTTGGGTGTAATTGCTTTTGTGAAACCTTTGTTCAACTCTTTTGTCCACTTTTTTTTTTTTATTGGATTATTTGTCTTTTTGTTGGTTGATTTTTAGGAGATCTTTAGAAGATACCATCCTTAGTCATTTATATGTATGGCAAATATTTTTTCCCAGTACATGGCTTGCCTTTTAACTTCCTTAACTGAGGTTTTTGATTAGAGGATATTTTTAAATGCTTTGTGTTAAGTGCTTTTTTTTTTTAGCCTTTTATTTTTTTCAAATTTTTTTCTGTTCCATTTTCTATCTCCTCTTTTCTTCTGGGACTTCAGTTACACATACACCAAATAGTGTCCCACAGGTCACTGTGGCCCTGTTCATTTTTATTTCAATATTTTTTTTTATTATTTCGATTGGATAATTTTTATGGATCTGTCTCCAAGTTCACTTGCACTTTCTTCTGCCACCTTCAACTTGTTTTTAAAGCCCATCCAAGGACTTGTTCATTTCACACATTGTCCTTTTCAGTT
>NW_028033810.1:0-546 GCF_054177405.1 Leptonychotes weddellii
AATCATGAAACACTACATCTAAAACTAATGATGTAATGTATGGGGATTAACATAAGAATAAAAAAAAATAAATATATTAAAAAAAAAACAGTAAATGCAAAACAAAACAAAACAAAACCCACAAACAAAAAACCAAAAAAACCTAACCCAACCCTTATTTTACTGGCAGTAGACTTAAGAGCCCAGAGATGGCACCAGAGGAATCTGCAAACAAACCTGTTAAACTAACGCTTACCTCAATTAGGAAGTTAAAGAAGTTAACTAGTTAAGAGAGATAAGTACCTAGCCCTAGTTCAACTAGCACTAGCCCAAACGCCTGTGTCTTCACAAATTTATTGTCTAAAAGATGTCAAAGCTTTCTCTTCTGGTTACTTCTTTGGGTGTTCATTCTCTTGTGAAGATTCCCATGTACTAATAAAAATTCAGTGAAATGTATATGCTGTTCTGTTACTCTGTCAGTTTAATTTTCACATGAAATCAGTGACCCAAGGAGGGTTGAGGAAAACTTTTTCCTCTCTGACACCTGAAAAGCACAATATTTGTGTT
>NW_028033811.1:0-546 GCF_054177405.1 Leptonychotes weddellii
CAAACAGCCTATGCTATTCTGACTTGTTGTAAGCTGTGTTATACAAATTGATCACTAGGAGGCATCACTTCATCAACTAGTGCTGTGAAAAAGGCAGCTAGGCAGATGAACCTAAGAAGTCTGGATAGTTCTGTATCTAATTGAGTTAGTATTTAACCTTTTCAACCAGGCATTTTGGAGATTAGAATCTTCATAAAGTATTTCTGCTGAATAGTATTTTAAAATGAACTGAATGACTGAAAAATCTAAATTGCTGAGTGAATGTGGACCTTTGTGTGCTCGTGAGAGTGACCAAACATTTTCATAGATCACCGGGGTTTTAGCTATTTTTTGAAATCTATTTGAACCTTGTTGTATCCCAGTGTTTTAATAATACATTGCTGTGAGAGTCTTCTGTGTATTGCAGATTAGGGAGTTCATAGATTTTTAAATCTTATAATCAAGTTATAAATGAAAGTAAACAGTTCTTAATAAACTACCAACTCTTTTAAGTAAAATGTTTTTAGGCCAGTATTGATTAGTGGACTTTTTAAACAAGTATTTGGC
>NW_028033812.1:0-546 GCF_054177405.1 Leptonychotes weddellii
TGTTACAGTCCTTTATCAGATGGGTCTTTTGCAAATATGTTTTCCCAGATTGTGGCCTGTCTTCTAATTCTCTTGATATTGTCTTTTGCAGAGCAGAAGATTTTAATTTTAATGAAGTCCGGCATATCAATTACTTGTTTCATGTACATGCCTTTGGTGTAGTATCTAAAAAGTTATCACCATACCCAGGGTCATCTAGGTTTTCTCCTATATTATTTTCTAGGGGTCTTATAGTTTTGCATTTTGCATTTAGGTTTGTAATTCATTGAGAGTTAAGTTTTGTAAAAGTAATTTTGGTATTTCTAAGGTATGATATAGGTTTCTAGGATTGGAGTCCTAGTTTACAACATCATGGCTATAGGAACTAAGGGTTTGATTTATATGTGCTTGCTTTTTAACCATCCAGGAATCAGGTCATATGTTGGAGATTATCTGCTCAAGTGGTTCCCAAACATCTCTCTTTAAATTGGTTTCACTAGAATGAGATGGTTGGATAGTTAGGTTTGTTGTTTAAAAATTAATTCTCAGGAGCAAATAGTCAAACCA
>NW_028033813.1:0-546 GCF_054177405.1 Leptonychotes weddellii
ATCCTCCTCACCTGCTTTATTTATTTATTTTTTGCAGAATGCTTTGTTTATTGACTGTCTCTCCCCTAAAATATAAACTTCATGAGATCAAGAATCCTTGTCTGACTTCTTTACTGATATACCTTCCCAGCATCTAGAGCAGGACTAGCACGTAGTCGATGCTCAATAGATATTCACTGAGTAAATGAATGAGTAGCTTTTCATTTCATAGCAAGTTCATATTCATTATTTTCCTATCACTCAAAGCCCTCAAAAATCCAACCCTGAGCCCACTTACCACTTTTTCTTCCTATATGCCAGACCCTACAGAGGACAGTGGGTATAAAAAGACCAGATAAGTGGTGGCTAGGTGGTGTAGTCAGTGGATGCATCCAACTCTTGGTTTCCGCTCAGGTCATGATCTCAGGGTCATGAGATCAAGCCCAGGGTCGGGCTCTGTGCTCAGCACAGTCTGCTTGAGATTCTCTCTCCTTCTCCCTTTGCCCCTCCTACTTGTGTCCTCTCTCTCTCTCTCAAATAAGTAAATAAATATTTTTAAAAAGACCG
>NW_028033814.1:0-546 GCF_054177405.1 Leptonychotes weddellii
GCGGGCACAAACTCCCTGGCAGAGGGCAAGGGCCAAGGCGCTCGGGGGCGGCGGCGGGGGGGGCATGAAGAGGGATACAAAGTAGTCAGGGGAGAGGGGAAGGGGGCTGACGAGATTTAGTAAGTGGCCTCCTGAGGGCCAGCATCTCTGAGTCACCAACCCAGTGCTCTCCCAGGTGACAATTCACATAGTCATTGTGGGTGTTTGGGTGGACGTGGGGGGCTTTGAGACATCCAAATGTTACAGAAATTGAAGTGACCTGCCAGGGGTCACACAAGCAGGAAGTGGGGCAGGGCAGGGACCTCCAGCCCCGGGATCCACCAGGGCCTGCTCCTTCCATCTGTCCTTGACCCGGCCCCCAAGAATGACCCTTCAGGAAGTGTGGGACCCCGAGCATGGCTCGGCCTCACCTTGCACCTTGGACACTGGGGTGTGCACGACAGTGTAAGAGCCTTCTCCCCAGCAGCTGGAGGGGACGGGCCGGAAGGGGAGTGAGAGAGCCCACCAGGATGACCGGAGGCAAACTCTCCCACAGCCCGGCAGAGC
>NW_028033815.1:0-546 GCF_054177405.1 Leptonychotes weddellii
CTGAATGTCTACTAGACACCGTGTGCTGTGGGTACAGTGAACAAAACAGGCAAAAATTTCTGCTTTCACGGAGCTTTTATTTTGATGGAGGTATATGGATGAGTAGGTTTTACACAATGTGATGGGTGTTTCAGGAAAAGAAGTGAGAGAGGAGGCCAGGGTAACCTGGAGGAGTGGTCAGGCATAGTTTGCATTTCACACAGGCTTATCAAAGCAGGTAAGGAGGTGAGCATTTGAAGAGGTGAGAGAGAGAAATCTGTGGATGTCTGGGGAAGAGTGGATGAAACAGCAGGTGCAAAGGGCCAGAGGTGGGCACATGCTACTTACGTCTGGAGATTAAGAAGGAAGCGATACGGGCATATGTATTCTTCAGAAACCTGGAAAGTAATATTGAAGAGAAGACCAAGGCTTGGGTGAGGTTGAGGAGCTTGACTAAGAGTCTATGCTCTTAACCACTGCACGCACCTGCTTCCACCATCCCAGGGATCGCTTTGGTGCCATGGAATCCACCCTGTTTAATGTGAGGATATCCGAACCTTCCTTAGG
>NW_028033816.1:0-546 GCF_054177405.1 Leptonychotes weddellii
AGTTTGTTTCCTGAGATTAAGAATTCCTCATATCAATGAGATCATATGATACTTGTCTTAACAAGAACCCTTCTTATAGCTGGATTGGTGATTGACAAGGCAAGAAGGCGTATGGGAGAAAACATCTATGCCTCCTTGTCTCGGTCAGCATTCCGTTCCTTATAAGGTAGGCCGAAACACCTTTGCCAGGATTAGAATTGATGATTCTGGAATCAGACAGTGTGGGGTTGTGTCCTTGATCCACAGCGTAATGGCCATGTGATCTTGACAAGTGTCCATGTGACCTTGGCAAGTATTAGTTTCTTATTGCTGCTATAAAAAATTAACATGAACTTAATGGCTTTAAACAGTACAAATTTACTACCTTACGGTTCTGAAGGTCAGAAATACAAAGTGGATCTTGTGGGGCTAAAATCAAGGTGTCACAGGACTGTCCTTTTCAGGAGGCTCTAGGGGGGAATCTAACCTTTGCCTTTGCCAGGGTTTAGAGGCTGCCCACATTACTTGCCTCGTGACTTTGGTTTTTACCATCATCTTCTTCTCTCC
>NW_028033817.1:0-546 GCF_054177405.1 Leptonychotes weddellii
AAAATACCTGGCAAATTTCAGAACAATAGAGATTCAATCACTTAGGAATCCAGTATAAAGGCTAAAAAAAGGTAGTAAAAAAAAATAACTACATCAATTTGCTAAGGTATACACAAGATAAAAAGATACAAATTGTGACATCAAAAACACAAGACATACTTTAGAATGCACTCAAATTTAAGTTGTTATCAACTTGAAAAAGACTTCATAAATGTTTTTACATGTATGCCTTCTGTGAAAGAGGAAGTAATGCTTCAAAACTCATTTTACAAAAACCAATGGTCACTTTACAAAGCCAGCATTACTCTGATACCAAGGAACAACAAGAAAAGTAAAGGCCAATATCACTGAAAAACATAGCTACAAAAATCCTTAATAAAATGTTAGCTAATTAAAAGGATTATACAAACAAATAATCCTAAAATTTGTATGGAACCAGAAAAGACCCCAAATGGCCAGAGGAATGTTGAAAAAAGCAAAGCTGGTGGCATCACAATTCCGGACTTCAAGCCCTATTACAAAGCTATAATCATCAAGACAGTATGG
>NW_028033818.1:0-546 GCF_054177405.1 Leptonychotes weddellii
ATTCAAATGTTAACTACACTGTTCAATTCATCTATAAATATATACAGTACCTACTATTTCCCAGGCACTACGTTAGCATTGAAGATGCAGAGGTAAGTAAGTCGGAAGTAGTCTCTGCTGTAGAAAAGTCCAGCTATCTTATTTTGAGGCAGTTACTAAGCCTCTCTGCAACTTGGTTTCCTGACTTTTAGAGGAAGCTTTAGCACTATCTCAGAGAGTTGTTATAAATAATTCATGAGCCATAGTGTGTATGAGCCACCTGACACTATCAATAGCTAGTAGCAGTTTTTATTTTATCATTATTATTTTTGTTATACATATACAAAGACAAATACATGTATGTATAAAGAGAAAGTATATCCAAGGTTTTACAAAAGGCATATATCACATTTTGTGGGTTGTATGTGTATCTGCATAGGGCAGATAAAGACAATATTGAGGAATGGCACCTTACATGAGTTTTGAGTTATAAATAAAAGGTTTTTATAAATGTTTTTCATCTATAAAACAAGATGTGCTGAAGAAAACACAGAAACTCAAAAAAGT
>NW_028033819.1:0-10152 GCF_054177405.1 Leptonychotes weddellii
ATGAGAAAAAGATGCTAAATTTCCTTGACCTACTTTCATCTTCATGTTTAGGAAACAGTGTCTAAGAAGTAAACAAAGTAGTTGTGCCTCACGTAGGAGATGATTATTGTTTGAATTTATGATTCATGCCTTGAGCAAAATTTTGTTTGTGGCCTCATTTGCAACCATAATTTACAACTTTACCAGGGATATGCTGTGTATTTGGGAGGTAATATATCAGACTTGCTTTGTACTGGAACAGTTTTCTAGCTCTGGGTATAGTATTTTCTGTGTTTCTGTTAGCTATAAAATTTCTAGGCATAACATTTATTGTAGCAAATATGGAAATTTTTTAAAAATTGTATTCCCCTTAGGAATGTCTTATTGTATTTATATTCTTATTGTAGCTAAATCCAACTAGTGTTTAAAGGAGTTGTTAATCCTACAAATATCTGGTTGCACAAGTAGGAAGAATTAACCTTTTCAGATTCTTTGAAAATAAAGATTGCTTCATTTTTGCATTTTGTGTACCTCTCATCTAAGAATCTAGTAAACAATATGTGACTCAGATACACTATTTGTGTGTGCCCTTAAAATCCAGATTTTTTTCTATTACAAATAATAAGTAGGCTGTAATATTGAAAAATGAGTTTTGCCTTATTTTCTTTGATCTATGAGTTAGTGAAGAATTTCCCACAGTACTCACTGGCAGTTTCATTGTCTGTTCTAGTTTCAGTTGTCTTAAGCAATCCATCCTGAAATACTGGGGATTTTTAAAATAAATAAACAGACAAATACATCCATAAAGCTACTCCAAGTTGCCAAGGTCCCCAACTGAATGTAAGGTTTTTCCTAATATTGACTTATTTCTTTGCAGGTTCCTATTTTGTCATTTTTTATTAGCATGATCTTTTACTAAGACTAGTATTTATTCCTCCAAATAAATATTTAAAAGTTAACTTTAAACTTCTGCTGGAAAATTTGAGGTAGCTTGATTTGGGAATAGTCATTTTCATAAGTACAAATAACAAATATGATCTCAAGCTATATTTTAAATTACTAAAATTATAATTTTTTATTGATTATATACATTTAATGCACCATTCAGACAAGAAAGTTTTGCCATCTCTCCTGTTTGCTGATACAATCCATGAGAAAGGAAACTAAAAGCCTGAAGGAGATTTAAAATTTTAGGGGAAAAGCTTGATAATGAATATTAGTCTGATACGCTTCTTGCTGCATGTGCTTGCATCATAAAATACAGATCAACCTAGAATTGGACTCCTCCAGAACTTTTTCCCTCCTCAAGTTCTTAGCAGAGTTTTTCTTGACATAAAGGCAAGTAGATGGGATAGTCTGCTGAGAAGGGACATGGTCATTTTTATTGGTGGGCACAGTAGGGAAGAGAGAAGTAGGATTTTGCCTTTTGTCTCAATGCTGGGACTTCAAAAACAGAATTAAAACTGTTTAGTAGTACGTAGGCTTGAGTCTTTTCAGCACCATTACGTGTTTCTTTTCTTTTCTTCCCCCAGTAATTATTCATTCAGCTATTATAACTAACCACAGCAATTTTCTTAGAACAAAGGAGAGCATGGCAACAATAGCTTTAAAAATGACCAAGTTTAAATGCCCAAGGTCAGAGTGTAACATGTTGATTTCCGTGAGTATTTCAAATGCTACAGGCTTTATGTAATAATTTTAATGTGAAAAATATGCAGGCCACGCTTCACTGCTCTTTGCATATACTGCAAAGAGGAAAAAAACCTTAAAAATTGCTTAGCTTTAATTGAGCAAAAGGATTCACATGTGATCTGAACTTCTGGCTCATAATTCCTCTAGACAGCTTCGGTTGCAGTGTGATGATCCTAATTAAATTATGTAACGGCACTGAACTAACTAAGCCAAAGGGCCTGTTCTTTCGTATCACCTGGCCATTTAACTCTTTGCAGGATTTTGAGTTTTGGGCTCCGATCTTCTACCACGATTTTTTATGTTTTTTATTGTTAAGGGTAGGAAAACACAATATTGACGGAATACGCCTTGAAAGTTTCGGCCTGTAGGTGGCAGCATTGTAAGGTTTTGGAAGTCTTGAGCTCTGAGGTCTGCCTGTTCTAGCTGCCTTTCCCCCACGCCTCAACCTCCACCACCTCCCCCCGCCCCCCACCTCATCAGGCCCAGCTAACATCATTACACACTCATGTCAGGTAAAACTAAAATGGAGAGAAATGTCATAGCCAAAAAATTAGGCTTTGTTCACTTAGGTCTGTGTTTCATTATATCTCTGATAATATGGTACATTTGTAATTCTGACCTGAGATTCAGCTAAAGGAGGCTTCTCAGTAGTCCGAAGTTAACCCATTGCAAACCATACACCTTCAAGATAGGCATTTTACCAAATACAGGGAAGGAAATTATACTTTGGGTGAATAATTAATTTAACTTAAGCATACCTATTTTAATCACTTGGGAACAAATCAGAAGGCTTCAAGAATACATATCAAAACCACCTTATAAGGTCCTACAGCAACCTTAGCATCCTAATAAAGGTTCTTTTTTTCCTTCTTTCCTTCTTTCTTTCTTCTTTCTTTCTTTCTTCCTTCCTTCCTTCCTTCCCTCCTTCTTTCTTTCTTTCTTCTTCCTTCCTTTCTTCTTTTCTTTTCTTTCTTTCTTTTTCTTTTTCTTTCTCTTTCTCTCTCACTCTCTTTCCTTCCTTCCTTCCTTCCTTCCTTCCTCCCTTCCTTCTTTCTTTCCTCTGTGTGTGGCCACCTGTTTCAGTCTAGTTAAGTTACATGATTACTTCTCTGATTTGGGCTGAGTAGAAAAGAAAGATTTACCAAATTTGATATATCTGATTTAAAAGTCATGATTCCTGTGACTTTTAATAATGCATTACTTTGTGCAAGACTAATATTGTTTAAGATTATACAAATCAAAGCATAATAAATAATAAATAATATATACAGATGTTGGCATGGATTTCATTGACTGTAATGTGTTTCCTAAGACCCACAGAGATCTTACAGTTTCATCTTGTACACATCTCATCTATGAAAGTTATATTTGAAAAATTTCCCTAGGTGATAATGGAACAGTATAGTGTAAGAACATTGGTATCAGGTCTTGTATGAAGTCTTTCGTTAACTGAATCCTTGGGGAAATAGTTTCTGAGGTCAAGATTGACCAAATTATTTAAGTATTATTGAAAATATAAAACAAAATTGTTTCCTCAATAAATATAATTAGCTGTATATACTGCAGTTTCAAGAACAAGCACTGATATTGGGACCAGCTCTTTAAATAAAATAGGACCTCTGTGGTCTCTGGAGGGAACATGCATAAAGCAAAGTAAATGATTTTCTGTCAACATTAAGTAGACAGGTGCTTACATTGAACAGCATTCTAATATGTCTCTGAATATTTATGTCTTCTTTTTCAAATGCATTGCCCATGAATGTCACAGCTGTCAAATGTCTGTACACAAGAAGATAAAAAATGAAATTAATAAAAGGCAGATCAACATTTCGTTTGTTTGGAACACTTTTCCTCCCTGTTTCTTTCTTTTTTCTTCCTTCCTTCCCTTTTTTTTTTTTTTAAATGCAGCTGTTTTTTAGGATTTGGACACATCTACATTTTCTAAAAGGCCAAGGGAAATGTGAGTTGACTCATATTTTAGGCTGGCACCAGGGTCTGTCTCAGTATTTAAACACCCACATAATCAATGGAATTAATTACCAAGAGAACCAGGGTATGAGGATTTTTCTAGCCATTTCCGCTGTCCATGTGCTTGGTTTGCTTGGGTGCCACAAACGAGATTCTGACAGGTTGTCACTGCCCCAACCTGAAACTCAAGTTTGTGAGGTGAGAGGCTCTTAAATCTTTCTGCTTCTGTAGCCCAGAGTTTTAGCTCTACAGAGTTAGTGCCAAAACAAGCCATCATGTGCCCTCAAGGTTAGAGAGGAATTTGGTTTTCAGAGCAGAGATGACTAACTAGAATTGGTGGTGGATCAAAGCAATGGAAAAGGGCCATTTAGTCGACAGATCCTGCCTCTCTGCTTCTCTTGGTTCCTGAAAGGACCATGTGTACAAAGAGCGCGTGTTGGGATGAACTAAGCAGTTACTTGACAAGCATTTATTTATTAAGAAGCACCATATTTTGAAGTGTCTGGTTATTATTATTACTAACTAGTCCTCAGCCAAAATATCCCCCCAGCTACTTCTATATCCCCCCTGAATTGTTTGAACCAACCACTGGGCCAAAGGAAAGAATGTAATTTAAATGCTGAACCAGGATTTAAGCATAGGGACTCTCTGCAAGGGCAAAACAAGGTTTTGTCATTGATGAGAATTTTTTAAAGAAAAACTCTCCAAATCATCCAGTATTATTGTAAAAGCCTCTGTTTATTAAAACTTAAAATTTGTTGTCCAGATTTTGGTGACCTAATTGGTATTTCATTGATAACTACAAATATGAACCAGGTATAATAAATACCAGTTTAGCTCAGATTTGGTTTGGAGAACATGCTGATTGCCCCAATTTTGTTATATTTATAAAAGTTAAAAAAAGTCACCCATAATGTCATCTATGGATTTTGAGTGATTATGATGTGTCAGGGTAGGTTCAACAATTGTAACAAATGTACCACTCTGGTGGGAGATGTTGACAATGGGGGCAGCTATGTATATATGTGGGTAGGGAATAGATGGGAAATCTGTTCCTTAACCTTAATTTTGCTATGAACCCTAATACTTCTCTAAAAAAATAAAGTCAATAATAAAAAACAAAAAACAAAACAAAACAAAAAAACACCCACATAGGTTCAGTTCTAATTTGAAGATGTTCACTGGGCTCTTTTTTTTAAGTAAATTTCAGTTGAGTTGGCAGTCTGATTAAACAAATATTTGAGTCTATTTATATTTGGAGTTCTATAGTTTGTTACATGGCTTAGTTCAAGACCCTTTGGTTAGCATTATGCTATTGATATGGATCATTTCAATATTATATTAACCTGTTACAATATTATATTAACCTGCTAGCAATTTAACCTCTTATCAATAAAATTGTGGGTGATCCGACTGGCATGACTTATAAGCATTTTTTTGAAGGTTGCTGCTGATCCTTGGCTCCTGCCTAGAATTTCGCTGCATCTTTGCCCATTGAAACTCTACTCCTTTATCAAGATCCAACACAAACACTAAAATTTCCATCAAGCCCTCCCTGATTCTCCTTAGAACTTTTTTTTTCCTGTCCTTTTTGCATACCACTTTGGATGTATTTTAATTAAAGTATCATATTATGCTTTGGGTTACAAATGGTTGTTTATGTGTTTACTTTTTCCAATATGTCATAAGCTCTTTGAGAGTAGGGGATTTGTCTGTTTTGAAATTTGTACTATCACAGTTCTAGTACTCTTGTTTGCAGATTACTTATAAACGTTGTGGCTTTTGATGTTGGTTGAATCTTTGTTGTTGCTTGTTTTGTTTGTCAATTTGTATTGGTTGGAATGGGTCACTTGGAAGGAAAAAAAAACTTATAGCTATAAAATATCATCTAAATGCTTACCATTGAAAACCTTCTAGGGCATTTCACAACACAGACATAGAATATCTAAAAAATATGCAACCATTATAAGCAGTTCACTGGTAAGTTCACATTTCAAATAGGTTGCATCTGTTTCTAATCAGGTAACTGAATGATTAGCAGGAGAAAACATATGATTAGAAAGCATGCAACCCTTGCTGATATATATTATTTTTAAAGCTCTACAAAGCTAAGGTCAATAAAGAAATAGTACATGCAGCAAGAAGAGCTAGATTAGAGGAAGAGTTTCAGCTGTAAGCCCTTTTGTGAGCTGTTGTAAAAACAGAACTAATTTAACTGATGAGTTGAGGCATTTGGGACTGACATGCAAACTAAGGAATGTGCAAATAGATGAGAAGAATGGTGACTAGAAAAATTATGAGAGTTGTAGTTGAAGAAAATAAAAAAAAAGTTTACTGAGTAGAAAGTTAATGAACAGATGATTTCATTCCTTTTTATAGAGCCATACTTTAACTCAAAGAAAGCTAGTAAGAATAATGGGGAATAGCTCCAAGTTTGAAAAAACAAAATAAAGAGGGGCTATTACAAACAAAGAATGTTGGAAAGCTCTTTGTTTACTTTCATTATTAATGGGGAAAAAACAACTTTCTTGAGGTTATATATCATTTTAAGATTATACTTATCTCTTAGCTTAATCCATCACATTGAACTACCTCTCTTTTGAACAGTTTTACACCACTGAGCCTGAAGTTCACAGAAGGAATGAACAAAAAGCTCTGTTCTCTACTCCTGATTTGAACCAGACACAACTTACTTCAACACTGCATGCTGTCCTTCAGTTAATTACCCTCCTGAATTCTATCAGATGTCCCCCTGTCTGCAAGCTACAGACAGTCTGCAAGGGTAGAAAGGTATGGTGAAATTTGCTCTTGGTAACTTGCTTTTTGAATTGACTTGGTAGTATTTTTCCAGAGTTTATTGCAGAAACTGGCTACACTTTTCTACAGACCATCCTTACTCAGTGTAGTTGAGACTCTCATTGGCTTAACAGAACTTAAGGTCTGAGAATACCAGTGTACCTACATAGCTATTTTTTTTTTCACAGCCATTCTGAGAAGAAGGGAAATTTGGTCTGATGTGAAAGTCCATTATGCATACAATGCCTTAGAACACTGGGTTTATTATTATTTTTTTTTAATTGGATTTTGAGACTCAAGTGAGACTCAAACTTGAACGTAAGTTCCACGTTCAAAGGAACTTGAAGCCATGGGACCCCTAGCCTTGGGAAATACTCAGAAATCTTGGAAGGTATAGACCCTCCAAAGAACATGCAGTAGGAACCTTGAACCAATCCAAATATAAACAACCAAATAACTTCACCTGACACTGGATTTACTTTTTGCCATTATTTTTCCTCTTCTGGGTATTTACAAGCTTATGACTTAATTACATGCTGTAGTTAACTAACATGATTTGAGCAGTTGTTTTTCTGAAGGCTATCCTTCTGATCAAATTCAAAGGCTTAATAACCAAAGTTTACAGGAGTTTTTAATATGAAATTTGAAATATGGGTCTATTTTCTTTATGAAATGCCCCTATGTCATTTATAGAATTCTAGTATCTGCTTTAAAAAATAGCAAAACAAAACTTTAAGAAAGGACACATTGATTCTTATAATTTTATCCCAAATTATTTCTGTTGCAGCTTTTGCCAATTAAGCTCTGTGTTCATGTTCAAATAGAATAGCTGGTGTCTGTTTCCTATACGGTTTTCATAGGCTTGAAGATCATTTATATTAGTCTTTAACCTTTCTAGCTCCAGCCCAAATAATTCCACGTTCCTTGATCTTTTCCCAGGGATCTTATTTTCCATAAATAATCACAAAACCTCTAGACCCATAAAATCTTATAATCCAGGATCTGTTATATTTCTTTTCTTTTTCTCCCCCCTTTCCTTTCCTTTTCTTTTCTTGATAATAAGAATAAAGAGGCTAAGAAATGCTTCTTCAAAAGTGTGGTAAGAGAGTGTTTAATATTTTTAATTTTACCATTAAAGTTGTAGATTTTCCTCATAGTTTATCTTTTGCTGAAGACATTCAATAAAACCTCTTTTCTAAAATTCAGACTACACATTTATGTCAATCAATCTACATCCTGCAAAACAGACCAGCTCACCACTCAGATCAATCTCTAAGCACATAGGAATCTAGGCAAGCACTCGTCTTTATAGAACAACTTAGTTTAAGCAATTAACAATCAAGCCCTATACACATAAACACACTATAATTAACTGTTTAATAGTGGAAGCTTGCTTTTCACATTTTTCCCTTTGAGTGTAGTCAAGGTGAATTACTTGGTTTTTCCATCACTAAATGCTACAGCAGCTCAGTCTTTTGCAAGTCTCCAGTCTCCACATATTTTTCTATACCCACTATATTTGACAGTAAAACTGCCAAGCTCCATTATTTCCAACTGGCAGCAATTTAATACATAGTTGAGTCAGTTATTTAGCTAAATAAATTGCTTAAAGTTAACTCTATTTGTAAGACCACAAGGTGTTTCTAAAATGTGCTGCCCTTTTATATCATAAACCTGGATTAGGTTTACAACCCCATTTCCCCTCAGCAGTTTATAAATCAAACAAAGAACATAGAACAATGCATAAAAATCCCTGTGAAACCACCCTCAGAGTTTTTGTTAATGACAAAAGCATACTGGGAGCTAGATTTACTCTGTATGGTGAAGAATAAAAGTTTGGTTTAAAGTAACCAGAGTTTGTAAGGGTTATCCAAGCTCCTTTAAGAGTGAGCAACTTTGAAACGAGAATTTTGTGAGAAGCCACAAGCCATCTGTTCCGTGCTTTATCTAGAAGAATGTCAGGTCATGCTAAAAACCTTTGAGCATGCCCTTCCATCTCCTTTGCTCCTACCTATTAACAAACATGCCAAATGATCTTAAAAGTACATGGGAGAATAAATATTGACTTACTTACAATGTCTCAGCACAGGTGCTCATTAAATATAAATGAACAAATACACAAACACACAAAAACACACAATGCCCACAATGAGCACCACGTAATCTGGCCCAGATGTGAGGTTTTCTTTTCCAGTTAATCAGGATAGGTTTCTGAGCCAGATTAAATGTAGCCACTGTTTTCACCAAAGGTATATTTAAAAGAGTAGAAGGAAGCTAAAGATTAGGGCATTTTCTCTAAGAGCCCCAGTGACTCTCTTCTAAAAGTGAACATACTTCATTTTTATGATTTACTTCCAAGATCTATGTTTAGATAAGAAAAAAGAACCTGTAATGGTTCAATCTGCAAAGAGTACAAACCCACAGATTAGAAACCCAGGTCATATTTAAATGTGTATCATTTCATTTAGATTTAGAAACCTAGCCATGGTGATGTTTTTAGGGAATGGTTTTATGTGCCAAGTGACATCTTTAGTGCTCTGCAGAGCAGAGCCTGCTTGTTTAGTCATTTTCTGAAAGGATATGGACAGCAGAGTATGTAGCCTTACCTAGCAAGGTACTGTCAACTCTTCCTTATCTACACTAACAGGAGGGAGATAATCCCTGAAGCATTTGCATTTGTCTCTGGAGGGACAATTTTATATTCATTTACATTTGAATATGGACATATTGCACTATGGAGAGAGTTGAAGGTGTTTTCATTCTGTCTCTACTCACCAGGGAATAGAAAATCTACCCCTTTCTCAACTTGCCTGCCTCCCACACCTCACTTCCTGACCCTGTTCCACTTCTTGCAAGGGGAGACTAACGTCTGGTAGACTGAACTCCGGTTTGAAAAGATTTGCATGATTTATTTCTTAAGTTCAAATTCAGGAGCACAGACTTTGAGAAATGAAGATTGATTAAGCAAAAACGGTGGTATGGGGCAGGATACCTTCCTCAGCAGAAAGAAGCCTAGAAGACCAGCCTCCAGCTTTGTTTCCTGGGCTGTTACAAACCCCTCTATTCTGTTGTGGGCCACCACTGACTGTAATTTAGGCTCTTCAGTAAGTCCAAAGAGATGATGAAAAATTCGCTGGAGAGGTTAAGACCAAAGCGTCACTTTAGTTGTTTGACTTTTAGCTTTTACTGGTGAGAACTGAGACATTTGCAAAAGACAACAAAGCAGAGAAACACCCACAGCTAATCAAGGGTATACAGACCAGGAACAAAGGCAATTATTTACTAAGCCAACTTTTACTTACAGGAGGGAAAGAAAATAAATACAATATTAATAATGAAAATACATAAAATACAAAAACCTAGGTTAATTTATCTTAATTTTTCAGTATGCCTACCAGACTGCCAGTAAACAAGACAAAGAGAGCACTCTGTGATTTATCTTCTTTTTGCCTACCTTGACTCTTCATGGAGAATTAAAGAAAAGCTAAATTTCCAGAAATCAAACAAAAAGGAAGAAGTAGGGGCGCCTGGGTGGCTCAGTTGGTTAAACGACTGCCTTCGGCTCAGGTCATGATCCTGGAGTCCCGGGATCGAGTCCCGCATCGGGCTCTCTGCTCAGCAAGGGGTCTGCTTCTCCCTCTGACCCTCTTCCCTCTCGTGCTCTCTGTCTCTCATTCTCTCTCTCTCAAATAAATAAATAAAATCTTTAAAAAAAAA
>NW_028033820.1:0-546 GCF_054177405.1 Leptonychotes weddellii
TATATATATATATACATTGGAATATTATTAAGGCACGAAAAAGAATGTAGTTCTGCTCATGCTGTAGCATGGATGAACCTGGAAGACTTTTTGCTGAGTGAAATGAACCAGACACAGAAGGACGAAGATGGTATGATTCCACTTACGTGAAATGTCAAGAATAGGCAAATTCATCGACACAGAAAATAGATTAAGGTTACCAGGGGCTAGAGCAAGGGAGGACTGAGGGAGTTATTGCTAGCAGTTACAGAGTTTCTGTTTCAAGTGATGAAAAAGTTCTGGAAATAGATAGTGGTGGTGGTTACACAACACTGTGAATGTAATTAATGCCACTGAATTGTACACTTAAAAGTGATTTAAGAGTCAAATTTGTGTTATATATTTTTTACCCTAATATTTCTTAAAAATGAAAGTAAACCAATAATTTGCCTGAAGAAAGAATAAAGAAACATACAAAAATACAACAAAGGAAAAAGCACAAGCATGATGACAGAAACAAGTCCAGGTAACAATTTATAGATTTTTTTTTTTTTAAAGATTTTATTT
>NW_028033821.1:0-546 GCF_054177405.1 Leptonychotes weddellii
GCCCCGTGGCTTGGCTCTGAAGCGCTGACGGGGAACCTCCCCACGGCCCCATGGACCCCCAGGACAGCACCCGTGGGCGCCATGCTGCCTTGACACTGTGGGGGGGCCACCGCACAACCTGCCAGCACAGGCTGTGGACGTGAGTCAGGTGCCCCACCAAGGGCTCAGAGCTCGGCCGTCCGTGCCCGCCCACACCCACCACGGCCTAGAAGCCCCCAGACATCGAGCTCAGACGCCCCGACGGTCTCAGTTGCTGCCAATCCGATCCTATGACCTCCAGGAACCCTTCTGGGCTGACGTCTAGGTCAGCGGTCGGTGGAGACCCGCAGATGCATCCACAGGAAGAGCGACAGGGGCTTTGCATGCGGGACACATGGCCTGGACTCCAGCGTGGGACTGAGGCTCTCTCTGGGGCGGGATGAGGTGGACTGTCCTCCCTCAGCAAACTCGCTCCGAAACCCAAAGCCTTGTCCCTCTGAGGCATAAAGCAAATGCACAAACATGGCTCAGCAAACATTCTGCAGGGAGATTAGAGGCTCCAGTCAG
>NW_028033822.1:0-546 GCF_054177405.1 Leptonychotes weddellii
GGGTGTAAGTAAAAGTATGGGAAAAACAAACATGCAAATATGAATTATAAAAAAGTTGGCATACTTACATAATTGCACAGAGTAGACATGAAGACAAAAGTATTACTGAGATGAAGTGGGGTATTTCATAATAATTGGTCATTGCATCAAGAAGACATGACAACTGTAAATGTGTGTGTACCTAATAAGAGAGTTTCAAAATATATGAAATAAAAACTGACCGAACTAAAGGGAGAGAAAGGTAAATCCACAAGTACAGTTGGAGATTTTTAACAACCCTCTCAGTAAAAATATAGATGATGTGAACAATACTATCACAAACTTTACCTAGTTGGCGTTTACAAAGCAATACACTCGAAGTTAAAACTAATCTATGCTGGATAAAATATGCACTGAGGAATGACTGGGTAGAAACAGGAGGAAACTTACTGTGGTGATGCTTATTATTAACATCTTGAAAAGATTAAGGGAATGAATTTCTCAAAACACCATGAATGCACACATAAGATTTGTGAATGTTGTTATATGTAATTGTTTCATGGAAAG
>NW_028033823.1:0-546 GCF_054177405.1 Leptonychotes weddellii
GCAAACAATGAATCATGGCACACTACATCAAAAACTAATGATGTATTGTATGGTAATTAACATAACATAATAAAATAAAATAAAATAAAGTGTGATGGACAGCCATTTTCCCCCTGCCTTCTAATGTACAATCCAAACAAAGTTTATACAATCTTATTGTATCGGACAAGGTTTTCAAGTCTTATTTTACAGAACTTACTTATTTATGCTAGCGAAATTTCTTCTGACAAGAAATTTTCAGTTGAGGGAGATGCCACTGGCAACCTACCATAGGGGCCATTTTGGTGCAAGAGGGCACTGACTTGCACAGTTGCATGAGGAGAAGACTGGCCAGGTAGTAGCCTGGGTTAAGGGAAGTCTGGTGTGCAGTGAGGTGTGCTCCCAGGTGCCAAATGTGGCCCAATAGCATTGGACTGGGTTTCTCCAGGTGGTCAGGGCCAGTAGCACACCTGCTTCTGTGCAGCCATGTGGATAGAGCCTATATCTCTTTATTTCTTGCCTTTTCTCTTTGGTCATTTGCTTTTATTTTTAGTATGCTTATAATTT
>NW_028033824.1:0-546 GCF_054177405.1 Leptonychotes weddellii
GGCTTGGCCAAGGCCACAGAGCCGCCGAGCAGCAACCACTGAACGGGACGCCTGTGTTCTTTCTACCAGTGAGTCACGCCCAGTGGTGACCACCCAGAGCCCAAGCTGAAGGCCACATGAGCTGGCTTGCGTAAGGGTGGAGAAGCGTGGAGGTGGGCTGAGCATCATATGGAAGGCTGCGTGCTTGGGGACCAGAACAAAACTGGCCGCTTGTGAGCCCGGAGGCCCAAAGGGGTTGCCAAGGGTGAGGGTGCTATGGGCAGGCAGCTCTGAGAGCAGCATGTGGTGGCTGCTGACCCTGCTAATTGGGTGTGACATCACGTAAATAAACGAAATAACTCAGTTAGCCGAGAGAGGCCGCCGGACAGGGAATTAGCCGATTTGCATGGCTTTCCACGGGCAGCCCGGATGGCCCCCCTCCGGCCTCGGAAGGGGCCCATGTTAGAGAGTGAGCACTGGAGGCAGAGGTAAGGACCCCCTGCTGCCCTCTAAAAGGGCCCTGTCCTCCATGTGGAGGCTCCTCCCGTCTCCTACGCATCAAGTGCA
>NW_028033825.1:0-546 GCF_054177405.1 Leptonychotes weddellii
ACGGGCTCTGCTTCTTCTTGCCCTAGAGACACACGGAGTTGGCAGGTTGTTGGCTGGATTTTTATGCCAGGGTTTGGGTGAGTTTCAAAGCGACTCTGGGAGAGGACATTAGAGACCCGTTGAAGGAAGCAGCCCTTGTGTCCTGCTCCCAGTAAGGCTGTCGTGATGGGGTCTTGCTCAGCAATATAGCGTTTCTGGGCTCACATCACTTCCCACAGTTCCTGGAAACATCAGCTACCTCGGGGGAGCACTTAGGCTCTCGGGCCTATTGCCCAGGGTCTCAGCAACTTTGGAGGTGCCACCTTCAGAGCTATGTGTCTGGAGTCACCCAGCAGCCTCTGGTCGGGGCCCGCATTGGGGTTCACACTTAGTAACATCAAGGACCACTCCCACTGCAGGTGTCTTCCTCCGTGTCCTCGTGCAAACGATCACACACCCAGTATCCACCAAACAGGCACAGAAGCTGCTGGGAGGTGCAGACATGCATATCGAATCATGTATTAAGCACATGCTAAATTTCTGGACAAATCCTGAGCCTCAGAGGGA
>NW_028033826.1:0-546 GCF_054177405.1 Leptonychotes weddellii
CTGTGTGGTTTCAGGGGGTGCTAGCCTGTACTAAATACCTGTTTCCTGGCTGCTAGGCAGGTATTAGGCAGTTCTTAGACCTGCCCCTTCCCCTTCACTACACTCAGAATCTTCCAAGGCAGGATACGCTCCTCTTTCCCAAGGGCCCTGAAACTATTCTGAAACAAACCAACAAATACATACAATTCTAAATACTCTTAAAATTCTGACCTTGGGGAACAAGATGGTGGGGGACAAGGAGACCTGGATTTCGTCTGGTCCCAGGAATTCAGCTGGATAGGGATCAAACCATTCTGAACACCTACGAACTCAACAGGAGATCGAAGAAAGAATAGCAACAACTCTCTGAACAGAAAAGCGACCACCTTCTGGAAAGTAGGACATGCGGAGAAGTGAATCCGAGGCAATATTCGGGAAGCTAGACGGCGGGGGAGGGAGCCTCCGTTGGCCACTTCTGGCAAGTGATAGAGCCGCGGAGCACAAAATCGGAACTTTTAGAAGTCAGCTCCACTGAGGGACATCGCTCCAGTGGCTAAGCGGGGGGTG
>NW_028033827.1:0-546 GCF_054177405.1 Leptonychotes weddellii
GGAGGGCACATTCTGCATGGAGCACTGGGTGTTATGCACAAACAATGGATCATGGAACACTTCATCTAGAACTAATGATGTCATGTATGGGGATTAACATAAGAATAAAAAAAAAGAATATTTCTGAATCATCACAAATTTTTAATAGAACCCTGTAAGACAATTACTATTGGTGGGAAAAATAAATCAACTTACCAAAGGTTAAATCAAGGGCATCTGGATTGCACAGTCAATTGAGCGTCAGACTCTTGGTTTTGGCTCAGGTTTTGGCTCAAGTTCTGAGCTCAGGGTCTTGGATTGAGCCCCGCCTCAGGCATGGAGTCTGCTTGGGATTGTCTCTCCTACTCCCTCTGCCTCTCAGCCCTCACCACCCCCCACACACACTCTTTCTCTCTCAATAAATGAATCTTTAAAAAAAAAAAGTTAAATCATTCTAAGTCACAGAAGTGGTATTCAAAATAAAGATTTCCAAATATGAATATAAATTTATATTTCAATTATATAAATATTTATATTCACAATATAGATTATAGTAATTTAATTAAA
>NW_028033828.1:0-546 GCF_054177405.1 Leptonychotes weddellii
CCGGGACCGCCCGTGCGCAGAACTTCCCAGCCGGCGTCCGCCTCCTCAGGCCCGCCGAGTTCGCCCCCTGTGGTTGCGCAGGATGGCCACGGCCACGTCGGTGGAGGAGAGTCTGTCACACAGAGCGAGGGCAGGCCGGTTAACCTGAGATGCCTCTGGAGAGGTTGGGTGAGCACTGGGAGCAGGAACCACCAGAAGTCTCGGCTCTGGAAGGCTGCCTGGATCCGGTTATGGACGGAAGGTTCCAGCAATGAAGCAGCCCGCAGCAGGAGCGGCTCCAGCGGCAGCAGCAAACGTCAGCGCAGCCCGCTGGCCAGTATTCCCGGGGGATGTGACATGACCTCACCGGGTTTTCAGTGGCAACAAGGGCGCGAGCTGCCAGCAGAGCTTCTCCCAGGCTGTCTTCAGATTTATGGTGTAGACGCCATTTTCCTTTTGTAGATGTACCGATCCGTTTGGAAGTCAAGGTTGGTGCCGTCTAAGTGGATTCCTGCTGTAAGAAATTTAAGGAGATCCCCTCCTTCACTTGTAGGACATCAAGGGCTC
>NW_028033829.1:0-545 GCF_054177405.1 Leptonychotes weddellii
AATATTGTAGTTGGGGTGCCAGGGTGGCTCAGTTGGTTGGGCATCTGCCTTCGGCTCAGGTCATGATCCCAGGATCCCAGGTTATTATTGGATTATTATTATTAGATTATTATTATCCCAGGATTGAGTCCCACGTCAGGACCCCTGCTCAGCAGAGAGCCTGCTTCTCCCTCTCCCTCTGCAGCTCCCCCTGCTTGCGCTCTCTCTCCCTGTCAAATAAATAAATAAAATTTAAAAAAGAAAATACTGTAGCTGCTTACTCCTATGAGCACATAGTACACTCTCTGTTTTAGAACTTATCACACTATATATATTATAAGGGATATTAATTTGCCACATGAGACTCGCATAAAACAAATGTTGTATTACCTTATTTTAAAAAATCAAAATAAGGGGGCGCCTGGGTGGCTCAGTTGGTTAAGCGACTGCCTTCGGCTCAGGTCATGATCCTGGAGTCCCTGGATCGAGTCCCGCATCGGGCTCCCTGCTCGGCAGGGAGCCTGCTTCTGCCTCTGACCCTCCCCCCTCCCATGTGCTCTCTCTCT